>NW_028292022.1:539181-541681 GCF_963383615.2 Lipophrys pholis | reverse complement strand
TAGCGGTTGGTATAGATTGGTACAGTACGGGATGGTATAGTATGGTACAGTACAGTACACTATAGATTGGTACAGTACAGGATGGTATAGTGTGGTACAGTATGGGATGGTATAGTATGGTACAGTACAGGATGGGACAGGTTTTTGTGTGTTCCCACTGATAAAAGTTGTGGATGGTACCGAAAGTATCGTACCCATCTGTTTCCATTTTTCATCACCCCTCCGTTGAGGTAGCTAGCACTACGGTTCGGTTCCAGAAGGCGGAGCTACAACAGCCGTCTGCTGATTGGCCAGTGACGAGTGTCACTCTGGACAAGCAGCGATATTAAATATCTCCTGGCCGTATGAACCCTCTGTTGGTCTTCTCATCCTCTGCTCTGTGCTCACTGGTTGCTCAGTTTACTGGTTTATTGAAATGTGGCGCGACACTGCCCTCAAGTGTTCAGACGAGGTGCAGACACTCCTCTCAGTAACAGGAGGGGCGGGGCTTCAGCAGGAGCTCCTCCTCTCAGAAACAGGAAAGCCTCATCTCAGTAGCAGGAGGGGCGGAGCTTCAGCAGGAGTTCCTCCTCTCACTAACAGGAGGGGCGGAGCTTCAGCAGGAGTTCCTCCTCTCAGTAGCAGGAGGGGCGGAGCTTCAGCAGGAGTTCCTCCTCTCACTAACAGGAGGGGCGGAGCTTCAGCAGGAGTTCCTCCTCTCAGTAGCAGGAGGGGCGGAGCTTCAGCAGGAGTTCCTCCTCTCACTAACAGGAGGGGCGGAGCTTCAGCAGGAGTTGCTGTTCACAAGGAGAAAGTTAACCTGTGCCACAAAGAACAAGGCTCATGGCTGCAGCTCCACCTCCTGAGCGGCAGCTCCGCCTCCTGAGCGGCAGCTCCGCCTACTGAGCGGCAGCTCCGCCTCCTGAGCAGCAGCTCCGCCTCCTGAGCGGCAGCTCCGCCTACTGAGCGGCAGCTCCACCTCCTGAGCGGCAGCTCCACCTCCTGAGCAGCAGCTCAGCCTCCTGAGCGGCAGCTCCGCCTCCTGAGCAGCAACGCAACTAATGTGTTCCTCTGGTCCTCCGTTACTGTCATGTAGTGATGATGTCACATACAGTGGGGTATCTAGTCTGCCCCCCATTGTGCAGTTTGTCCCACTTAACAAGATGAGAGGCCGGTAAGTCTCATCATAGAATTTATTTGCAAATTATGGTGGAAAATAAGTATTTAGTCAATAAAAAGTTAGTCTCAGTACTTTGGTATAAACCCTTTGTGGGACAGACGTGTCCTGTAGGTCTTCACCAGGTGTCCACAGTGTTGCTGGTACCTTGGTCCAGTCCTCCAGGCAGACCTCCTCTAGAGCCGGGAGGTTCTGGGGCTGACGCTGGGCAACACAGACTTTTAACCCCCTCCACAGATCTTCTGTGGGGTTGAGACCTGGAGACTGGCTGGTCCACTCCAGGACCTTGAAATGCTTCTCCTGAAGCCCCGCCCTCGTTGCCCCGGCGATGTGTTTGGGACCATTGTCCTGCTGGAAGACCCAGCCACGGTTCATCTTCAGTACTTCCTGATGGAAGGAGGTTTTCACTCAGAATCTCACGATACACGTCCCCATTCCTTCTGTCCTTTGCACGGATCAGTCGTCCTGGTCCCTTTGCAGAAAAGCAGCCCCAGAGCATGATGTTTCCACCCCCATGCTTCACAGTAGGTCTGGTGTTTTTTGGATGGAACTCAGCATTCTTTCTCCTCCAGTTGAGTTTTTACCAAAAGGTTCTATTTTGGTTTCATCTGACCATCTGACATTCTCCCAATCCTCTTCTGGATCGTCCAAATGTTCTCTAGCAAACTTCAGACGGGCCTGGACATGTCCCGGCTCGGGTTAGGGGGACACGTCTGGCCCTGCAGGATGTGAGTCCCTGGTGACGTGGTGTGTTACTGATGGTACCTTTGTTACTTTGGTCCCAGGTCTCTGTAGGTCATTCACCAGGTCCCCCGTGGTTCTGGGACTTCTGCTCACCGTTGTAGTGATCATTGTGACCCCACGGTGACCCCACGGGGTGAGAGCTTGCGTTGAGCCCCAGATCGAGGGACATTATCAGTGACAGTTGATTTCTTCACACAAGCTGCTTCCCTATTGCAGATTCAGGATCCCGGCCTGGTGCAGGACCACCATTCTGTCTCTGGTGTCCTTGGACGGCTCTTTGGTCTTGGCCATAGTGGCGTTTGGAGTGGGACAGTTTGAGGGTGTGGACAGGTGTCTTTTATACTGGTAACCAGTTCAAACAGGTAATGAGTGGCGGACAGAGGAGCCTCTTAAAGAAGAAGTTACAGGTCTATAAGGGACAGAAATCAGCTTGTCGGTGACAAATACTTATTTTACCTTGTAGTTTACCAATTAATCCCCCCCCCCACCCCCCCATAGTTGAAGTGTCCCTATGAAGAAACTTACAGGCCTCTCATCTTTTTAAGTGGGACAAGTTGCACAATTGGTGGCCGACTAAATACTGTTTTGCGCCACTGTACC
>NW_028292022.1:524181-536681 GCF_963383615.2 Lipophrys pholis | reverse complement strand
AGAGACAGAGAGAGAGAGAGAGAGAGAGAGAGAGAGAGAGAGAGAGAGGAGAGAGAGAGAGGGAGAGAGGGACAGAGAGAGAGAGAGAGAGAGAGAGAGAGAGAGAGAGGGAGAGAGAGAGAGGGAGAGAGGGACAGAGAGACGGAGAGAGAGAGGGAGAGAGAGAGGGAGAGAGAGAGAGAGAGAGAGCGAGAGAATGAGAAACTGCAAGAAAACGAGCAGAACAAAGGGGAGAAACAAGAGCAGGAGGAACAAGACCAACAGGAGCAGGAAGTACAGAAACAGGTGGAACAGGAAGAGGAACAGAAACAGGAAGTACAGGAACAGAAACAGAAACAGGAAGTACGGGAACAGAAACAGGAAGTACGGGAACAGGAGGAACAGAAACAGGAAGAGGAACAGAAACAGAAACAGGAAGTACAGGAACAGAAACAGGAAGTATGGGAACAGGAGGAATAGAAACAGGAAGTACAGGAACAGAAACAGGAAGTACGGGAACAGGAGGAACAGAAACAGAAACAGGAAGTACAGGAACAGAAACAGGAAGTACAGGAACAGAAACAGGAAGTACGGGAACAGGAGGAACAGAAACAGGAAGTACAGGAACAGGACCAATAGAAACAGGAAGTACAGGAACAGAAACAGGAAGTACAGGAACAGGACCAATAGAAACAGGAAGTACAGGAACAGAAACAGGAAGTACGGGAACAGGAGGAACAGAAACAGGAAGTACAGGAACAGGACCAATAGAAACAGGAAGTACAGGAACAGAAACAGGAAGTACGGGAACAGGAGGAACAGAAACAGGAAGTACAGGAACAGGACCAATAGAAACAGGAAGTACAGGAACAGAAACAGGAAGTACAGGAACAGGACCAATAGAAACAGGAAGTACAGGAACAGGACCAATAGAAACAGGAAGTACAGGAACAGGAAGTACCTGCTGGATGTAACGGTCAGTCGTCTTCCACATGTAGTAGAACTGGACCACGCTGGCCAAAGACTTCCAAGGCAGCTGAGGAGGAGGAGCCAACACAGGTCACCTCCAGCATGCTACACCCTTCACACACTCAACACACACCCTTCACACACTCTTCACACACACTCCACACACCCTTCACACACACTCCACACACTCTTCACACACACTCTTCACACACACTCTTCACACACACTCTTCACACACTCCACACACTCAGGTCAACCTGGTGAGGACGGTGTGTTTGTAAGATTCAATCCAGAAGTTGTGTCTGATATCAGGACTTCTATATTGAACTGTAGCTGTAATTCCCTCTGTGACCACTAGATGTCTCTCTTAGGGCTTTTCCACCCTACAGAACCAGGTTCTAGTTCAGGGCCTCTGTCAGGACCAGTTCTTAATGAGCACCACCAAAGAACCGGTTCTTTTTCCACGTTAGCGGAGCCAGTAGAACCACGTCATGGCGTCCCTCCAGAACGTGGTCCGTCCCTGATCTCACCAATGTAGACTGACGGAACCAGGAGACGGACTGTCCCAGTGGTTCGGTCCGGGTCGCTCCATCTAGTCTGACCTTTCATTTACAGTAGTTTGTTTAGTAGTTCCTGAGGAACCAAAAGTCTGGCTTCATGAGAAGCCAGAAAAAGCCTGAAAAAAACTGGTTCTAGGTTCTAGATCCACCAGCTGACGTAGTGTGACAGGAGGAGCTCTACAGCTCAACACTTCAATTAGAACCACGGCTCCACCATCACCTTGAAACGATCTCCTTCCCTCGTATCATTAACTTCAGGGAACAACTTATTATATCGTTCCCACGTGTTATTAATATTTTTCTCTAGAACCCCTCCGGGGCTCCGTGTTGCTGTAGATTTCAGAAAGCCGTTCAGAACCTCTTCTGCCTCGTAGGTGGAGGAGGTCCCTCCAGCGATAACTCCGCCCCCACCTGATGGCACATCAGACTCCCCTCTGGCCCCGCTCTAACCCCCTCTAGCCCCCCCTCCGGCTCCCCTGTAGCCCCCCTCTAGCCCCCCCTCCGGCTCCCCTGTAGCCCCCCTCTGGCTCCCCTCTAGCCCCCCCTCCGGCTCCCCTGTAGCCCCCCTCTGGCCCAGCTCTGGCTCCCCTGTAGCCCCCCTCTGGCTCCCCTCTAGCTCCCCTGTAGCCCCCCTCTAGCCCCGCTCTGGCTCCCCTCTAGCCCCTCTCTGGCTCCCCTCTAGCCCCTCTCTGGCTCCCCTCTAGCTCCCCTGTAGCCCCCCTCTGGCCCAGCTCTGGCTCCCCTGTAGCCCCCCTCTAGCTCCCCTGTAGCCCCCCTCTAGCCCCGCTCTGGCTCCCCTCTAGCCCCTCTCTGGCTCCCCTCTAGCCCCTCTCTGGCTCCCCTCTGGCTCCCCTGTAGCCCCCCTCTGGCTCCCCTGTAGCCCCCCTCTAGCCCCTCTCTGGCTCCCCTCTAGCCCCTCTCTGGCTCCCCTCTAGCTCCCCTGTAGCCCCGCTCTGGCTCCCCTCTAGCTCCCCTCTAGCCCAGAAACAGTGTGTGTCCAGCGCAGCAGCAGTTCTGCTCCTGGTCGGCCGGAGCTTTGGAGGTGGAAAGACAAAGAACTGGTGCTGAATCTGGTCCTGGACCAGAACTAGAACCGGTGAAAGCTGCTCCAGCACCACACTGCTGGATTTGACTGCCAGAGCAAAAAGCAGCAGAGCAGACTTTAACCTAAAACTGTGAAGTGTGTTGTGGTATTCAGGCGGTGGTTTCCTGTTTCCAGGTCAGTGAAACACTGAAGTGTGATCAGATCACAAACACCTAGAGTGAAGGAGTGCGTCATGGTTCTAGACGTCATACATCTATACGTTCCCAGCAGATCTTCTTCACACACTGATCACTATGTTCATGTCCCTCTTGGTTTGACTATACAACACAAATGTCATTAAGGTCAGCTGATCTTATTAATAGAGTGTTTATGTTGTGACTGCTCTACGATCTGCAGCAGATCTTAAACAGGAAGTGATGTCGACTGTCCACAAAGAATGAAACTAATGATTCCAACACTGAGAGTGTCATGCTCATGAAACCGTGTGGGGACAGGCGTGGGGACAGATGTGGGGACAGACGTCTGGACGCGGCGGTGGGCAGCTTACGAAGTCCTGACGGATGTCGTTGAAGTCTTTGCCGTACTTCTCCAGCGCCTCCTCGAACAGCATGGCCTCGGAGGCGCTCCACTCCTCCATCTCGTCGCGACACAGCACCGGGCCGCCCTGCGGTACCAGCGTGGACATGGCCTTCGCCAGGTCGTAGCCGTTCTTCTGCAGCGTGTCCATGGCGTGGAACTGAGGGCGCATGGCGGCGGGAACGTTAGCATCAACAGCCAGGGGGGAGCCCCAACGTGTCTGTTCATCCCTCCATCCATTCCTCCATTCATTCCTCCATTCATCCCTCCATCCATTCTCCAGCAGGTGGCAGCAGTGAAACACGTCTGTCACATCATCCCTCCCACCATCCCTCCATCCATCCCTCCATCCATCCCTCCCACCATCCCTCCATTCATCCCTCCATTCATTAATCCATCCCTCAATCCCTCCAGTCTCCAGCAGGTGGCAGCAGTGAAACACATCTGTCACATCATTCATCCCTCCATGAATTAAAGCCGTTATTAAAGAAATGTTCTGAAGTCGAACAGGATGGATCATCTCACCTCTATAAAACACTGTGACTCTATAAAACACTTTGACTCTATAAAACACTTTGACTCTATAAAACACTGTGACTCTATAAAACACTTTGACTCTATAAAACACTTTGACTCTATAAAACACTCTGACTCTATAAAACACTTTGACTCTATAAAACACTTTGACTCTATAAAACACTCTGACTCTATAAAACACTTTGACTCTATAAAACACTCTGACTCTATAAAACACTTTGACTCTATAAAACACTCTGACTCTTTAAAACACTGTGACTCTATAAAACACTCTGACTCTATAAAACACTTTGACTCTATAAAACACTTTGACTCTATAAAACACTCTGACTCTATAAAACACTCTGACTCTATAAAACACTTTGACTCTATAAAACACTCTGACTCTATAAAACACTTTGACTCTATAAAACACTCTGACTCTTTAAAACACTGTGACTCTATAAAACACTCTGACTCTATAAAACACTTTGACTCTATAAAACACTTTGACTCTATAAAACACTCTGACTCTATAAAACACTTTGACTCTATAAAACACTTTGACTCTATAAAACACTCTGACTCTATAAAACACTTTGACTCTATAAAACTCTTTGACTCTATAAAACTCTATAAAACACTCTGACTCTATAAAACACTTTGACTCTATAAAACACTTTGACTCTTTTGATTTTTGGATTTAATTTGGGGTCACATGACAAACTACTTGTAAACCTTTTAGTTTAAGCATCACATTTGTTACTTTGAGCTGTGAGATAAAATCATTTCACTCACTCACCCACCCACCCACTCACCCACCCACTCACCTACCCACCCACTCACTCACTGACTCACCCACCCACCCACTCACTCACTAACTCACCCACCCACTCACTCACTGACTCACTAACTCACCCACCCACTCACTCACTGACTCACCCACCCACTCACTCCCTCACTAACTCACCCGCCCACTCACTCACTGACTCACCCACTTACTCACTAACTCACCCACCCACTCACTCACTCACTCACTCACTGACTCACTAACTCACCCACCCACTCACTCACTGACTCACCCACCCACTCACCCACTTACTCACTCACTCACCCACCCACTCACTGACTCACTCACTGACTCACCCACCCACTCACCCACTTACTCACTGACTCACCCACCCACTTACTCACTCACTCACCCACCCACTCACTGACTCACTAACTCACCCACCCACTCACTCACTGACTCACTCACCCACTCACTCACTAACTCACCCACCCACTCACTCACTGACTCACCCACCCACTCACTGACTCACTAACTCACCCACCCACTCACTCACTGACTCACCCACCCACTCACTCACTGACTCACTAACTCACTCACCCACCCACCCACTCACTCACTGACTCACTAACTCACTCACCCACCCACTCACTCACTCACTGACTCACTAACTCACCCACTCACTGACTCACTAACTCACCCACTCACTCACCAGTGTGATGTCTCTGGAGGCTGCTGCTGCACTCATGTGCAGGCTGGGCTGGCGGATGGAGCTGCTGCAGTCCAGGGCTCGAGCAAAGGTCCCTACAGCTCTGAAACAGACAGAAAACACCCACTTCACCATCATCACATCATCATCATCACCACTATCATCCTCATCAGACCAGACTCTTCAGATTGGTTCAACATGCAGTCTGTGCTGCTGTGCCTTGAACTGACCACCAGGGGGAGTGTGTCTCACAGAGCAGGTGAATCCCACCAGCAGGTCAATGTGTGTTTATTTCTTTCACAAAAACATCGCAGCATCTTTCCAACACACGGATGTTTGTGTGATAGGTGATCTACACCTGTAGGGGTGTTCCTCCGGGGGGGGGGGGGGGGGGGGGGGGGGGGCACAAGGCTTCACTTGCTCTGAGGTTGTTAAACTCAATTTGTGTGTTTCAAAGACAGAAAAACAATGTGGAGCGGAATGTTTGAGGGTTAGGGTAACTGCTGCTGAAGGGCAGAGGGAGTGGAAATAACAGCCCCAGGAAGGAAGATAACACCCCCCCCCCCACCCCCCACCAAGGCTCGGTGTTGATGATGACGAAGGCTGGCGTGCGTTACCTTGCCACCACCAGGAACTGGTCGATCTGAGGGTCTTTGAGCTGGTTATTGGGGTCCCACACCTTGGTCTCCAGCTTCTCCTGCACCCGAGTGTCTGCCTCACCTGCAACCGGAAGCAGGCGGCTCAGTTTCCCCCCGCGGGGCATTTAGAGGGGCAACATGCTGGAACGGTGCAGCGGCTGGTCACTAGCCGCTGCACCGTTCTTTCATTTTAAATTAAATAAACAGGAACTGCTATGTGTTAGCAAGCTAACCAGCTAGCTGCTAGCTTAACCATCATGCTAGTAGATAGCTTAACCAGCTAGCTGCCACTAGCTCAACAAGCTAGTTATCGGCTAGCTTAGCAGGCTAATTAGCTTAACCAGCTAGTTATCTGCTAGCTTAGCCAGCTAGCTAAAAGGACGTCAAACTATTGTCGACTGAACGTTCCACACAGGTGAACCTAGAACCTTTAAATCACTGCAACTCTTCTTATCTTCGTTTCAGTAAATATATTTTCTAGAAACTTGAACAAGTTGATGCTTTTAAAGACAAATTAAAGACGTTTCAACGTGAGAACATGTTTGTGGAGACGTCTGGATTCAGAATACAGACATTCTTCCTGAAGAGTTCATGAACTCCACCAACACTGTTCTCATGTTTCTAGACCGGGTTTCTAGACCGGGTTTCTGGACTGTATTTCTAGACTGTATTTCTGGACTGTGTTTCTAGACTGTGTTTCCAGACTGTGTTTCTAGACTGTGTTTCTGGACCGTGTTTCCAGACTGTGTTTCCGGACTGTGTTTCTGGACTGTGTTTCTAGACTGTGTTTCCAGACTGTGTTTCCGGACTGTGTTTCCAGACTGTGTTTCTAGACTGTGTTTCCGGACCGTGTTTCCAGACTGTGTTTCCGGACTGTGTTTCCGGACTGTGTTTCTAGACTGTGTTTCTGGACTGTGTTTCTAGACTGCGTTTCCGGACTGTGTTTCTAGACTGTGTTTCTAGACTGTGTTTCCGGACTGTGTTTCCGGACTGTGTTTCCGGACTGTGTTTCCGGACTGTGTTTCCGGACTGTGTTTCTAGACTGTGTTTCTAGACTGTGTTTCTGGACTGTGTTTCCGGACTGTGTTTCCGGACTGTGTTTCTGGACTGTGTTTCTAGACTGTGTTTCTGGACTGTGTTTCTGGACTGTGTTTCTGGACTGTGTTTCTAGACTGTGTTTCTGGACTGTGTTTCTGGACTGTGTTTCTGGACTGTGTTTCCGGACTGTGTTTCTAGACTGTGTTTCTAGACTGTGTTTCCAGACTGTGTTTCTAGACTGTGTTTCTAGACTGGGTTTCTAGACTGTGTTTCCAGACTGTGTTTCCAGACTGTGTTTCCAGACTGTGTTTCCAGACTGTGTTTCTAGACTGTGTTTCCGGACTGTGTTTCTGGACTGTGTTTCTGGACTGTGTTTCTGGACTGTGTTTCTGGACTGTGTTTCTAGACTGTGTTTCTGGACTGGGTTTCTGGACTGGGTTTCTGGACTGGGTTTCTGGACTGTGTTTCTGGACTGTGTTTCTAGACTGTGTTTCCGGACTGTGTTTCCAGACTGTGTTTCCAGACTGTGTTTCCGGACTGTGTTTCCGGACTGTGTTTCTGGACTGTGTTTCTGGACTGTGTTTCTGGACTGTGTTTCCGGACTGGGTTTCCAGACTGTGTTTCCAGACTGTGTTTCCGGACTGTGTTTCCGGACTGTGTTTCTGGACTGTGTTTCTAGACTGTGTTTCTGGACTGTGTTTCTAGACTGTGTTTCCGGACTGGGTTTCCAGACTGTGTTTCCAGACTGTGTTTCCGGACTGTGTTTCTGGACTGTGTTTCTGGACTGGGTTTCTGGACTGGGTTTCTGGACTGGGTTTCTAGACTGTGTTTCTAGACTGGAGGGAGGCGGAGCTCCAGTGTTTTGGACACTCCCCCTGTCAGGTGAGCAGCTCACCCTCGGCCAGCTTGTCAGGGATCTCTGCCTGGAACTTGGAGCCGACCCGGATCTCCCCCTGGTCCGCCAGCAGGGTCTTCTGGACCGGGTCGAACACCAGCGAGTAGAAGAAGCAGTCCTGGAGGAGAGACCGGGACAGTCTGGTGAGGGGTGGGTGTGTGTGTGTGTGTGTGTGTGTGTGTGTGTGTGTGTGTGTGTGTGTGTGTGTGTTGGGGTGTATGATGAGGACAGACGGGGGCTCACCTCCTTCTCCAGGTAACCAGCCAACACATCGGTCTCATTGAGGAGGGTGACGTTACACTTCCCCCTGAACACACACACACACACACACACACACACACACACACACACACACACACACACACACACACACACACACACACACACACACACACACACACACACATTTAATTCATTCATGTTGATTATAAAGTTTAAATTCAGTAAGAAATGTTAAATAAGAACCAGCAGCTCCAAGTCAATAACCTGTAAAATCACTTCTATCGATCAGAACCTTTACTGATAATCAATGATCCTTTATATAAAGCTGCTGGTGGGCGGGGCACCACACACACACACACACACACACACACACACACACACACACACACACACTGTGTGTGCGGTTCTGAGTGTCAGTGGTACCAGATAACCTGAGGAACGGGGCGGTTCTGAGTGTCAGTGGTACCAGATAAACGGGGCGGTTCTGAGTGTCAGTGGTACCAGATAACCTGAGGAACGGGGAGGTTCTGAGAGTGGGCAGGCTGTACCGTATGTGCGTGGCGGGCAGCGACTCGAACTGTCGGGACAGGAAGAGCTCTCGGTGTTTGAGCTGGTGTTTCTGTGGTTCTGCCAGCGCCGGCTGCTTGGACTCCTCCTCGAACTCTCCTGGAAAACAAACCACAGGTTGGCCGTGAAGCTCCAGAACCACAGGTTGGCCGTGAAGCTCTAGAGCGTCAGGACGCCCCCTGCTGGCCCTCTGGGGATTCACAGCAAATAGAACCCCTGAAGTTTAGTCTTCGTTCTCAGCCTGCAGCTTAGAACCTTCATCTTCTCATTCTCATTCCTTCTTCAAGTCATTTATGGTTCTAATGATACTCTTCTAGAGACATGAGGACCAGATCCTTCACTGCTTTCTCTTTAATAACTAGATCACTTTAATAACCAGATCACTTTAATAACCAGATCACTTTAATAACCAGATCACTTTAATAACCAGATCACTTTAATATCTAGATCTCTTTAATAACTAGATCACTTTAATAACCTTAGTAACCAGATCACTTTAATAACTAGATCACTTTAATAACCATAATAACCAGATCACTTTAATAACCAGATCACCTTAATAACCAGATCACCTTAATAACCTTAATAACCAGATCACTTTAATAACTAGATCACTTTAATAACCAGATCACTTTAATAACCTTAATAACCAGATCACCATAATAACCTTAATAACCAGATCACTTTAATAACCAGATCACTTTAATAACCAGATCACTTTAATATCTAGATCTCTTTAATAACTAGATCACTTTAATAACCTTAGTAACCAGATCACTTTAATAACTAGATCACTTTAATAACCATAATAACCAGATCACTTTAATAACCAGATCACCTTAATAACCAGATCACCTTAATAACCTTAATAACCAGATCACTTTAATAACCAGTTCACCTTAATAACCTTAATAACCAGATCACCTTAATAACCTTAATAACCATAATAACCTTAATAACCAGATCACTTTAATAACTAGATCACCTTAATAACCTTAATAACCATAATAACCTTAATAACCAGATCACTTTAATAACTAGATCACTTTAATAACCAGATCACTTTAATAACCTTAATAACCAGATCACTTTAATAACCAGATCACCTTAATAACCAGATCACCTTAATAACCTTAATAACCAGATCACTTTAATAACTAGATCACTTTAATAACCAGATCACTTTAATAACCTTAATAACCAGATCACTTTAATAACCAGATCACCTTAATAACCAGATCACCTTAATAACCAGATCACTTTAATAACCAGATCACCTTAATAACCAGATCACCTTAATAACCAGATCACCTTAATAACCTTAATAACCATATCACTTTAATAACCAGATCACCTTAATAACCATAATAACCTTAATAACCAGATCACTTTAATAACCTTAATAACCAGATCACCTTAATAACCAGATCACCTTAATAACCAGATCACTTTAATAACCAGATCACCTTAATAACCTTAATAACCAGATCACCTTAATAACCATAATAACCTTAATAACCAGATCACTTTAATAACTAGATCACCTTAATAACCATAATAACCTTAATAACCAGATCACTTTAATAACCTTAATAACCAGATCACTTTAATAACCAGATCACTTTAATAACCTTATCACTTTAATAACCAGATCACTTTAATAACCTTAATAACCATAATAACCTTAATAACCAGATCACTTTAATAACCAGATCACTTTAATAACCTTAATAACCAGATCACCTTAATAACCTTAATAACCAGATCACTTTAATAACCAGATCACCTTAATAACCTTAATAACCAGATCACCTTAATAACCTTAATAACCATAATAACCTTAATAACCAGATCACTTTAATAACTAGATCACCTTAATAACCTTAATAACCAGATCACTTTAATAACCTTAATAACCAGATCACTTTAATAACCTTATCACTTTAATAACCAGATCACTTTAATAACCAGATCACCTTAATAACCTTAATAACCAGATCACTTTAATAACCAGATCACCTTAATAACCAGATCACCTTAATAACCATAATAATCTTAATAACCAGATCACTTTAATAACCAGATCACCTTAATAACCAGATCACCTTAATAACCAGATCACTTTAATAACCAGATCACCTTAATAACCTTATTAACCATAATAACCTTAATAACCAGATCACTTTAATAACCAGATCACTTTAATAACCAGATCACTTTAATAACCCTTAATAACCAGATCACCTTAATAACCAGATCACCTTAATAACCTTAATAACCAGATCACTTTAATAACCAGATCACCTTAATAACCTTAATAACCAGATCACCTTAATAACCTTAATAACCATAATAACCTTAATAACCAGATCACTTTAATAACTAGATCACCTTAATAACCATAATAACCTTAATAACCAGATCACTTTAATAACCTTAATAACCAGATCACTTTAATAACCAGATCACTTTAATAACCTTATCACTTTAATAACCAGATCACTTTAATAACCAGATCACTTTAATAACCTTAATAACCATAATAACCTTAATAACCAGATCACTTTAATAACCAGATCACTTTAATAACCTTAATAACCAGATCACCTTAATAACCAGATCACCTTAATAACCTTAATAACCAGATCACTTTAATAACCAGATCACCTTAATAACCTTAATAACCAGATCACCTTAATAACCAGATCACCTTAATAACCAGATCACCTTAATAACCTTAATAACCAGATCACTTTAATAACCAGATCACCTTAATAACCTTAATAACCATAATAACCTTAATAAGCAGATCACTTTAATAACCTTATCACTTTAATAACCAGATCACTTTAATAACCAGATCACCTTAATAACCTTAATAACCAGATCACTTTAATAACCAGATCACCTTAATAACCAGATCACCTTAATAACCTTAATAACCATAATAATCTTAATAACCAGATCACTTTAATAACCAGATCACCTTAATAACCAGATCACCTTAATAACCTTAATAACCAGATCACCTTAATAACCATAATAACCAGATCACCTTAATAACCAGATCACTTTAATAACCAGATCACCTTAATAACCAGATCACTTTAATAACCATATCACCTTAATAACCATAATAACCAGATCACCTTAATAACCTTAATAACCAGATCACTTTAATAACCAGATCACCTTAATAACCTTAATAACCAGAACACCTTAATAACCTGATCACCTTAATAACCATAATAACCTTAATAACCAGAATAACCAGATAACCAGAATAACTAGATCACTTTAATAACTAGATCACTTTAATAACCTTAATAACCAGAACACCTTAATAACCTGATCACCTTAATAACCATAATAACCAGAATAACTAGATCACTTTAATAACTAGATCACTTTAATAACAGAACACCTTAATAACCTGATCACCTTAATAACCATAATAACCAGATAACCAGAATAACTAGATCACTTTAATAACTAGATCACTTTAATAACCTTAATAACCAGAACACCTTAATAACCTGATCACCTTAATAACCAGATAACCAGAATAACTAGATCACTTTAATAACTAGATCACTTTAATAACCTTAATTACCTGATCACCTTAATAACCATAATAACCAGATAACCATAATAACCAGATAACCAGAATAACTAGAACACTTTAAAGCAGAGAAAAGTGGAAATGATAAACTTTTCATTGTTACACAACAACAATCACTGAAAACTACAAGTTTTGGAAAAACTGCGACTCCGTGGAAATGTGGGAAACAGAACTTTACTGAAATTAGATCCAAGACCAGGACCAGGACCAGGACCAGGTCCAGGATCAGGACCAGGATCAGGATCAGGACCAAGACCAGGACCAGGACCAGGATCAGGACCAAGACCAGGACCAGGACCAGGACCAGGACCAGGACCAGGACCACTCTGGTTATTTGTTTAGCACTCTGGTTTCCTAGAGGTGTGAATGAAACC
>NW_028292022.1:484483-523981 GCF_963383615.2 Lipophrys pholis | reverse complement strand
GTCTCTAATAAAAACTTCCTCTTCACACTCAGACTAACTGGTATTTCCAGCATTTTATTTTGGCGGGACATCCCCGGTTTGTTGACGTCTCAGCGTCACAGAACCTCCTGAAGGTTCCCGAGGCTTCGTGTCACAAGATCCCGCTTCAGGATTCAAGACTCTTTCCTTGACAAAGTCTGGAGCTTTTTCAAATGTTGATGTTCTGGCTGGAGCTGCCGCCATCTTGGATATCCCACAATCCCTTGGGGCAGGTTTCCCAAGATGGCGTCAGTCAGGAACCATCAACAGTTTGATGGTTTGTCTGGAGACTTCTGGACTTGTGAGGATTGAGGAACCTGCAGGTTGGAATGAGAGGAGAGGTTCTGGTTTGGTTGGTCCTCTGGACAGAACCTCTCCTTTATGGAGGACAGGTTAGGCGTCAGGCCAGTCTCTGCTCTCTGGCGACCCCTGGAGGGGCCTGGGGCCACAGGCTGGACACCAGGCCTGTTTGACACTATGTTCAGGCGGGTTCATCTGGACTTCTTACGGGTTTCCAAGCTGAGTTCAAACCAGTTCCCAGTTTTCTAACATGAACATGATGCACTTCCTCCTCCTGCTTCAGTGTCAGAACGTCAGAAAGGAGTCTTCAGGGTTCTCAGGACGTGGACCCGTTCAGAGCAGAGCCACGGACTCCAGGTCAACACTGGTGAGTTGGTGTGAAACCGAGACTCCATCACCAGAGGAATCACCAGGTTTACTCCAGGAAACCAGCAGAACAACAACTGGCTGACCCGAGGCAAACAGCAGGATGACTAGAGCAACACACCATCAGCAGGTCCAACTAACCTCACCAGGTCTAATCCAGCTCACGTTCACCATTACTGGTGAACAATCCAGCGCTTGGTGGGTTCTGCTGGCGCCAGCAGCCAGTCCTCCCTGAGGTCCTCCTCTGGCAGAGGTCCAGACACACAGGACAGGTCCCCCACACTGGACAGGTCCAGACAAACAGGACAGGTCCCCCACACAGGACAGGTCCCCCACACAGGACAGGTCCTCCACACTGGACAGGTCCTCCACACTGGACAGGTCCAGACACACAGGACAGGTCCTCCATACTGGACAGGTCCTCCACACTGGACAGGTCCCCCACACAGGACAGGTCCTCCACACTGGACAGGTCCAGACACACAGGACAGGTCCCCCACACTGGACAGGTCCCCCCCACAGGACAGGTCCAGACAGACAGGACAGGTCCTCCACACTGGACAGGTCCCCCACACACAGCACAGGTCCCCCACACAGGACAGGTCCTCCACACTGGACAGGTCCAGACACACAGGACAGGTCCCCCACACTGGACAGGTCCCCCACACACAGCACAGGTCCCCCACACACAGGACAGGTCCCCCCCACAGGACAGGTCCAGACAGACAGGACAGGTCCTCCACACTGGCTGATCAGGAGGACCGGGACATGTCCCGCTGGCCCGTCTGATGTTTTATTTTATTATTTTTTTCCGGCCAGTGTTTTGTTTGTTTGTTTGTTTGTTTTTCACAGCGCTGGGTTGATCACATGTTGTTTCCACTGTTCCTGGGACACCGACACCTCCGTCCACTGGCAGCTTCTATTTAAATAAACTTTATTTAAAGTTTGCCACTGGCAGCTTCTATTTTAAATAAACTTTATTTAAAGTTTACCACTGGCAGCTTCTATTTTAAATAAACTTTATTTAAAGTTTGCCACTGGCAGCTTCTATTTTAAATAAACTTTATTTAAAGTTTGCCACTGGCAGCTTCTATTTTAAATAAACTTTATTTAAAGTTTACCACTGGCAGCTTCTATTGTTGCAGACGCAGCCTGATGATGTCACAGGTCCGCTCAGTCGCTCAGTGGGTTTGAAAGACGGACAGAACCAGGAGCAGAGAGGCCAGATTTAAAAAGAGGAAGGTTCTGGAAACAGAAAGAGTAAAATGTAGAGCTTAACAACTTGTTCATTAGAACCGGCTCAGTCAGGAACTAGAAACGACGGTGGAACAGGGAAGATCTTTAACTTTGCCTCCAAACTTCTGTTCAGTTTCCTTTTCCAGAGGAAGGATTCTGGGATGTTTTGGTAAAGAACATGAAGTTCTATCATTTAAATCTGAGAGTGATGCAACATGACGTCACTGGTAACCTTTGTGTTTTGGTTCCTCAGGAAGCAGCTCCAGCAGAACCAAGCAGGTCGGACGGGTCTCAGGACAGATCCCATTATTAGATTCTATATGAAGAGCAGGATGGAGAGCTGCAATGTCCTGAGGTTCTACATGATTCAGCTCTACATGAGTGTGAGAAGCAGAGCCAGTGGTGGTGAGGGGGGGGGGGGGGGTCCGTCACTATGAAGGAACAGCTGAGCTGCTGGAACAGCGTGTGAACAGTCAAGCAGTACTTCCAATACATGAGAAGTTTCTCAACAGTACGGTTCATTAAAAACACTCAGGAGAAACTGGAGGCAGTCATGCTCATGAGCACTGAGGAAGGACTCCTCATGTCTGTGGACAATGATGTCATCATGAACAAAGAGGCACAGACCAGTGCACTGCTCAGGGTTTATTCATGTTCCAGGGTCGGCCATGTTTCTTTGAAAAACACACGATGGTGTCAGAAGAAAGTTCATTTTTAATTCTATGTTATGATTCTAATATTTGATGTTTTGGTTTCATTTTTAAAGTTTGGATTTCTGTTAACATTCTGAAATGATTCATGATTTTATTTATTTATTTAAAAACACGTACGGTGGTGATGTAAAGTGTGAGGTGTGGAGCTCCAGGGCTGACCCCCCTGGTCCCCCCATCTTCCCCTGATCTGCACCTCCACATTCAGGTTGGGCTGCATGACCTCATATTAATGCTCATTGTTTCAACGCCACTTCAAATCTGGTGGTAACGGGTCACAACCGAGAAGATGGTAGTGCAATGTGCAGAGTGTTGGTACCAATCCTAGAGCTGCGACTCTCTGGAAGTAAGTGTTTTCAAGTTTTCAAGTGAAAACACAAAACTTCACACCACAAGGAGCTCGGAGCTCAGACCAGGTGGAACTTTTAGAAAACACCCGGGCTCCGTTGTTGTAGACAGTGGAACTGCTGCTCCTGGTTCTGGTCCAGGTCCAGGTCCTGGTCACCACATTGGTAGTAACTATTAGTTCTGCACATGCTCAGTAGAGCCAATCAGAACAGAGTTTCCTCCGTGGTGTCATCACTTCCAGACTTGGTTCTTTTATTTTGATAGTCACCGTAATAACAATCCAACTTGGTGACCAGGACCAGGACCAGGACCAGGACCAGGACCAGGACCAGGACCAGGACCAGGACTAGGACTAGGACTAGGACCGGTTTCAGAAAGCCTTTTCCTCTGTCGACACGACGACAGTCAGTTTGAAAAAGGTCGACCTGGGGAGTCGTTCTGAGCTCCGCTGTGTGAACGGACCTCAGATAGAAACACAAACTGTTACTGGAATCAAACCTCACTAATGGGATGGGGGGGGGGGGGGGGGGGGGGGGGGGGGGACAGAAGGTGGAAGAGGAGGAGTGGGGAAGAAGAGGAGGAGGAAAAAAAGAGAAGATGAGGAGGGGGAGGACGAGGAAAAAGAGGAGGGGGAAGAGGAAGAGGAAGAGTTGGAGAAGAAAGAGGAAGAAGAGGGGGAGGAAGAAGAGGAGGAGGGGGGAGAAGAGGAGGGGGGGAAGAAGAGAGGAGGAAAAGAAAGAGGAAGATGAGGAGGGGGAGGAGGAAGAGGAGGAGAGGAAAGAGGAAGAAGAGGAGGGGGAGAAGGAAGAGAATAAAGAGGAAGAGGAGGGGGAGGAAGAAGAGGAAGATCAGGAGGGGGAGGATGAGGAAAAAGAGGAGGGGGAAGAGGAGGAGGAGGGGGAGGGGGAGGAAGATGAGGAGGAGGAGGAAGAGGAGGAGGAGAAGGAGGAGAGGAAAGAGGAAGATGAGGAGGGGGAGGACAAGGAAAAAGAGAAGAGGGAAGAGGAGGAGGAGGGGGAGGTAGAGGGGGAGGAGGAGGAGGAGAAGAAAGAGGAAGAGGAAGAGTTGGAGAAGAAAGAGGAAGAAGATGAGGAGAAGGGGGGAGGGGGAGGAGGATGATGAGGGGGAGGAAGAGGAGGAGGAGAAGAAAGCGGAAGATGAGTAGGGGGAGGAAGAGGAATAAGAGGGGGAAGAGGAGGAGGGGGAGGAGGAGGATGAGCAGGGGAGGAAGAGGAGGAGAAGGAGGAAGAGGAGGAGAAGAAAGAGGAAGATGAGGAGAAGGAAGAGGAGGAGGGGGGCAGAGGAGGGAGAGGAGGAAGAGGAGGGGGACGAGGAGGGAAGGAGAGGAGGGGGAAGAGGAGGAGGGGGGAGAGGAGGAGGAAGAGGAGAAGAAAGAGGAAGAGGAGGAGGAGGAGAAGAAAGAGGAAGAAGAGGAGGGGGAGTGGGAGAAGGAAGAGGAGGATGAAGAGGAGGAGGAGGCTGACATACTGACACCGAGCAGGGCCACTGACACTGAGCAGGAACAGGGCCACTGAGCAGGAGCAGGGCCACTGACACTGAGCAGGAACAGGGCCACTGAGCAGGAGCAGGGCCACTGACACCGAGCAGGGCCACTGAGCAGGAACAGGGCCACTGACACTGAGCAGGAACAGGGCCACTGAGCAGGAACAGGGCCACTGACACCGAGCAGGGCCACTGAGCAGGAACAGGGCCACTGACACTGAGCAGGAACAGGGCCACTGAGCAGGAACAGGGCCACTGAGCAGGAGCAGGGCCACTGAGCAGGAACAGGGCCACTGACACTGAGCAGGAGCAGGGCCACTGAGCAGGAGCAGGGCCACTGAGCAGGAACAGGGCCACTGAGCAGGAGCAGGGCCACTGAGCAGGAGCAGGGCCACTGAGCAGGAACAGGGCCACTGACACTGAGCAGGAACAGGGCCACTGAGCAGGAACAGGGCCACTGAGCAGGAACAGGGCCACTGCGTCTGGTGTCTTTTCTTTTTGAGGACTTTTCATTTTCACCAAATAACAAAGAACAACCCTCCTGATAGCACAAGATGAACCTGAATACAGAGACCAGGACTGAACATTAGAGGACAAAGTCCCTTCTTCTGCAACAACCTGTCTCAATGAATGTCCAGATAAAGACTCCACATCATGCAGTCATGTCCTCCATGAGGTGGACCTGCTTGGTGTCCACTGGGTTTGGTTGGTGGTCCAGTGTCCCTCCAGTCCACTCAGCATTTTCTAGACGATAATATCAGGATCCGCAGGATGTTCTATGTGTCTCTGTTCTACGTTCCATGTATCCTTGTTATGGCTCCCAGCAGGTACACCACAGGGGCCAGAGGAACATTTACGTTCACAAGGTTTTCAAATTCTAAGTCCCAAAAGACAAGTGTCTGATCACCATTTTGTCCACAGTCCCTCCAGCATGTCCTGCTCTATATGAACGGAGAGGAACCTGCTTCCAGCGCCAGGTGGACTGAACACTGAAAGGACAAGCCTGGAAGGACAGAGCGTCCCTCCATGTTCCAGGCCGGACGGCGTCCCCGACCCCGGAGGTGTCTGTCCTCACTCCGCTCTCCGGACGCGTCCCTCCTTCAGCCTGACGCTGTTACATAAATGAGCTTAATCCCTGGACTGGGACACAAGCCTGTCACTGCTGTTATGCAAGTGGCTCTGGAAGAGTGTCCCGCCACTGCAGAGCCACAACACACTGCTGGGTGTGTGGAGTGTGTGTGGAGTGTGTGTGGAGTGTGTGTGGAGTGTGTGTGGAGTGTGTGTGCGGCGTCTCACAGTCCACAGCTGTGTGGGTTAAAGCTCAGTGTGACAGGAAACAATACGAGGAGGTTACACACCTTGTTGAGCTCTTCTATTCTCCGGATCAGGTAGGGGTTGCTGGAGGAGTTCTCAAAGTACACATAATCTGGAAAAGAAGGAGAAACAGGTCAGATTCACCTGGAGTGTGTGTGTGTGTGTGTGTGTGTGTGTGTGTGTGTGTGTGTGTGTGTGTGTGTGTGTGCGTGTGTGTGTGTGTGTGTGTGCCCACAGCAATGTGTGTGTTCACCTCAGGCTGCTCTCTGTGTGTTTGCAGCTGGTTTTCACTCTACTGGGTTTAGTGTGCTCTCAGTCTGGACTTGCAGGTTCAGGTTAGTTCCTATCCAAGTTCTAGATGCGACTGGGTGAAGTGAAGGCCTGATGAGAGCAAGCCTGTGAGTTTACACTGAGGGTGAAGGAAAACTCCTCCACAGTAATTCAGTGTTTCAGTCTCCTGACGCTGGATTATCTCTTATCCAGATAACTTCAGGATTAACTCTGGTTTTCTCTTATCAGGTAACTTCAGGGTTAACTCTGGTTTTCTCTTATCCAGGTAACTTCAGGGTTAACTCTGGTTTTCTCTTATCTAGATAACTTCAGGATTAACTCTGGTTTTCTCTTATCCAGGTAACTTCAGGATTAACTCTGGTTTTCTCTTATCTAGATAACTTCAGGATTAACTCTGGGTTTCTCTTATCTAGATAACTTCAGGATTAACTCTGGTTTTCTCTTATCTAGATAACTTCAGGATTAACTCTGGTTTTCTCTTATCTAGATAACTTCAGGATTAACTCTGGTTTTCTCTTATCCAGATAACTTCAGGATTAACTCTGGTTTTCTCTTATCTAGATAACTTCAGGATTAACTCTGGTTTTCTCTTATCTAGGTAACTTCAGGATTAACTCTGGTTTTCTCTTATCTAGATAACTTCAGGATTAACTCTGGTTTTCTCTTATCTAGGTAACTTCAGGATTAACTCTGGTTTTCTCTTATCTAGATAACTTCAGGATTAACTCTGGTTTTCTCTTATCCAGATAACTTCAGGATTAACTCTGGTTTTCTCTTATCTAGATAACTTCAGGATTAACTCTGGTTTTCTTTTATCCAGGTAATTTCAGGATTAACTCTGGTTTTCTGTACTACGACTCTCACTCACTTCTCACCAGGATAAATCACCATGGTAACTGACGCTGAAAGTCTAACCTGCTCTGGAGCAGGTTATGTTCTGTTTAAGAGATCAGAGCTCCGCCTCCTGACCAATCAGATCTCTTGGGAAATGCCCCGCCCATTCTTAAATGATGGTGATTGGTGGGCAGGTTCAGCTCTGAGCTGCAGCAGAGAGGAGAGGATAAATTAATCCAGAACAATCTTTAGACATAATAAAATAAATCCTGGTCTCTGAGGCTCTGAAGGAGGTTCTGGTTCTGGTTCTTGACTTGTTCCAGGTCTGTTTATCTGGAATAATGAGGTTCATGATCACACCTGACAGAACCATGAAGTTATAGAACCAGAACTCCTCCTGTCGCCATGGTGATGAATTAATATTCCAACAGGAAACACAAGAGAACCTCCGCCTCAGAACCAGTGATGGAGAACCTAAAGTAAAAGAAGAGCAGTGAGGAAGTTCTGCCTGGAACCTTTCTGCTGGAATAAAGTGAGTAATAAGTCCTGCTGCTCCTTCACCCTCTCTGCTACTGCTTCACCCTCTCTGCTGCTCCTTCACCCTCTCTGCTGCTGCTTCACCCTCTGTGCTGCTCCTTCACCCTCTATGCTGCTGCTTCACCCTCTCTGCTGCTCCTTCACCCTCTCTGCTGCTGCTCCACCCTCTCTGCTGCTGCTTCACCCTCTCTGCTGCTGCTCCACCCTCTCTGCTGCTCCTTCACCCTCTCTGCTGCTGCTTCACCCTCTCTGCTGCTGCTTCACCCTCTCTGCTGCTCCTTCACCCTCTCTGCTACTGCTCCACCCTCTCTGCTGCTGCTTCACCCTCTCTACTACTGCTTCACCCTCTCTGCTGCTGCTCCACCCTCTCTGCTGCTGCTTCACCCTCTCTGCTGCTCCTTCACCCTCTCTACTACTGCTCCACCCTCTCTGCTGCTGCTTCACCCTCTCTACTACTGCTTCACCCTCTCTGCTGCTGCTCCACCCTCTCTGCTGCTGCTTCACCCTCTCTGCTGCTGCTTCACCCTCTCTACTACTGCTTCACCCTCTCTACTACTGCTTCACCCTCTCTGCTGCTGCTTCACCCTCTCTGCTGCTGCTTCATCCTCTCTGCTGCTCCTTCACCCTCTCTGCTACTGCTTCACCCTCTCTGCTGCTCCACCCTCTCTGCTGCTGCTGCACCCTCTCTGCTGCTGCTGCACCCTCTCTGCTGCTGCTTCACCCTCTCTGCTACTGCTACATCCTCTCTGCTGCTTCACCCTCTCTGCTGCTGCTTCATCCTCTCTGCTGCTTCATCCTCTCTGCTGCTGCTTCATCCTCTCTGCTGCTTCACCCTCTCTGCTGCTGCTTCATCCTCTCTGCTGCTGTTCCACCCTCTCTGCTGCTCCTGCACCCTCTCTGCTACTGCTACATCCTCTCTGCTGCTGCTTCACCCTTTCTGCTGCTTCATCCTCTCTACTGCTGCTTCATCCTCTCTGCTGCTCCTTCACCCTCTCTGCTGCTGCTCCACCCTCTGAAACATTCAGGAGAACTTTGACAAAGAAAGAAAGTGATAGTCAGACGACTGGACGTCTCAGAATCTGCAACGGTCCAAATAAAGAAAAGCTGCTTGAGCTCAAACTGCTGCCAGAGTTGGTTCTTATGTGAACGTCAGATCTGCAGATGGGCAGTGGAAGACGGGGACCAGAACTCTGGTCCTGCCCCCCATGTGGGCAGGACCAGAGTTCTGTAGCGCCTCCCGAAGCGCTGCAGCCTTTCATACCAACAGTATTCCCTGAGAAACGCTTCACAACACCAGAATCTCTCTGAAGTCTTCACATGGCCTCCACAGTCCCTGATCTGAACCTAAACAAGTCCTGCAGGGACGCCCCGGGTCCCAGAGTTTTGATGGCATAAACCACGGAGGAGGACTGGAGTCCAGGTCCAGGTCTCAGGACCTTTTTGGTAAGAAAGGGAGGATTTACTCAACATCAGGCAGTGGTCATAAAGTAATGGCTGTAAGAACGTAACCTTACTGTGTGCAAGGCCGGCACACTGCTGTGGAGTGTAGGACCACTGACATACTGTCACTGTGGAGTGTAGGACCACTGACATACTGTCACTGTGGAGTGTAGGACCACTGACATACTGTCACTTTGGAGTGTAGGACCACTGACATACTGTGACTGTGGAGTGTAGGACCACTGACATACTGTCACTGTGACTGTGGAGAGTAGGACCACTGACATACTGTCACTGTGGAGTGTAGGACCACTGACATACTGTCACTTTGGAGTGTAGGACCACTGACATACTGTCACTGTGGAGTGTAGGACCACTGACATACTGTGACTGTGGAGTGTAGGACCACTGACATACTGTCACTGTGACTGTGGAGTGTAGGACCACTGACATACTCTCACTGTGACTGTGGAGTGTGGGACCACTGACATACTGTGACTGTGGACTGTGGAGTGTGGCATGTAGGACCACTGACATACTGTGACTGTGGAGTGTAGGACCACTGACATACTGTGACTGTGGAGTGTAGGACCACTGACATACTGTCACTGTGGACTGTGGAGTGTGGCGTGTAGGACCACTGACATACTGTGACTGTGGAGTGTAGGACTGTGCTGTGAATTTCAGTGGCGGATATGAAGCTCAAACTCCTGGAGAACATTTGGATGGAAAAGTTTGAGCAGATTTTTAGAAAAAGGAGGTAGAAAATGTTGGAATATTTGTATCATCCTCCTTCTCAGTTGAGGCCTGGCACACACCACCGGATTAGAACCATTCACTTCCTCTTCTGATCTGATAGTGAGGTGTTACCACAGAACACACTCACCCATTCCTCAGCACAGTATCAGTCTCTGCACCATAGAGTTCTATCAATCTATATATATAGCTCTATGTTCTACCTGGCCTTGTCAAACTTGACTTCAGTGTAAAACACAGCATGTACATGTACACGTAAATGAAGTAACTTAGAAAGTACCTGATCACTGCCAGCAGCCCCAGAGCTTTACACATTCACGCCACTGGAGGCTGCAGCCATGCAAGGCGCTGTCACTCCAGTGGGGGCAGCTTGGGGTTCAATGTCTTGCCCAAGGACACTTCAGCATGTAGGCAGGCAGAGATGGGAATCGAACCTGCAACCTTCCGAGTGGGAGACGACAGCTCTACCAACCGAGCTATGGCGCCCAAAATAAACATGTTGCCACACATCCACCCGGCCTGCAGTACAACTCTGGACCTTCTGTTATGGGGGGACTCCAGGATTAACTCGGGTTCCTGTACGAAGCAGGTTCAGGTCCTGGGATAAGTGCCCCTGGTACTCTGATGTGTAACTCTGGAGCAGAGAACGAAGGCACCGTCTACTGGCCAATCAGATCTCCTGGAGAATGACCTGCCTCTTTTTACAATATCCTGATTGGTGCGCGGATTGTCCCGCCCACTTGGACCCGTGTTTAGAACTTTATGACATAATAACATAAATCCTGCTCTGAGCTTTTTGTTCTTGTTCTTGACTTGTTCTAAGGCTGTTTGGCTCCACGAGGGTTGATCTGGAATAATGAGCTTAATGAGAACGCTCACTCTGGTATGACTGCAGAAACAGAACTTCTCCTGCCGTCAAGCTGAGGAACTGATGTTCTAACACCAAACCCACTGACACGGAGGAACCTCCGCCTCAGAACAAACTGATGGAAGATAGAAAGTTAAAGAAGAGCAGTGAGAGCGAGAGTTCTCAGTACCGTGCAGGTCTGCTGATCGTGTCCAATGGATCCATACCGTATGATCTGATCAAGCTCGCGGCAGGGTTAGCCTGTCCATGCTAGCTTGATTGGTATGTGTAATGAGATGCATAGCGTCATGTTCTGTCTCAGCGTTCAGTAAATGAACAAAGAACCTGTGTCCTGGAGGCGGTGGAAATGTTTACAAGCTGCACGTCAGCACGTTAATCCAGTGCACCGCACTGCGGGGACAACACACACAAAACATCAAACCGTCCCGCTTCTGAAACTCCGGCGCAAACTACAGCCGCTCGTGATCAGAACAAGTCAACAAAACCTCCCATCGGGCCAAACCCGGGTCCAGAAGAGAGAGAGCACTGTTCCTCAGTGTCGGTTGGTACCGCTCAGGTGAAGAGTGGAACTCCTGACCTTATTGGATGACCTGGACACCCCGGCCCCGTCCAGCTCCTCACTCTGGACCCGTCCAGCTCCTCACTCTGGACCCGTCCAGCTCCTCGCTCTGGCCCCGTCCAGCTCCTCACTCTGGACCCGTCCAGCTCCTCGCTCTGGACCCGTCCAGCTCCTCGCTCTGGACCCGTCCAGCTCCTCACTCTGGACCCCAGCAGCAGCGACACGCTGAGACGTGGTTCCATCAGCAGCTGGGAACATCTGTCCAAGAGCAACACAGTGGAACCTGCACACCCAGGACCGCCCAGCCTGGTGCTCTCACAGTGGAACCTGCACACCCAGGACCCCCCAGCCTGGTGCTCTCACAGTGAAACCTGCACACCCAGGACCCCCCAGCCTGGTGCTCTCACAGTGGAACCTGCACACCCAGGACCCCCCAGCCTGGTGCTCTCACAGTGAAACCTGCACACCCAGGACCCCCCAGCCTGGTGCTCTCACAGTGGAACCTGCCCACCCAGGACCCCCCCAGCCTGGTGCTCTCACAGTGAAACCTGCACACCCAGGACCCCCCAGCCTGGTGCTCACAGTGGAACCTGCACACCCAGGACCCACCAGCCTGTTGCTCTCACACTACCGCTGCTCCTGTCTGTCTGTCTGTGTGTGTGTGTGTGTGTGTGTGTGTGTGTGTGTGTGTGTGTGTGTGTAGAATTGTCCTGAACTCAGGAGAAAGCAGCTCTAGAATGGTCAAGCTGTCCCACAGGAAGTCCATGTGGAGAGGAGGAAGTTCAATCCTGTCAATTAACTATTTAACTCCGGGTTCGTTTCCACGGCAACAAGGTCAAGAATAAAACGCCAAACTTAGGTTGCGCTTTGGGCGTTCGCTTACACGACAACGGTGCATGGACCAACTGAAAACACTCGGTCCCGAGTACACAGCAGAAAGTCTGCTCCTGGTCCAGGTCCCCACGTTGGCAGGAACTCGTCCTTCTGCACATGCTCAGTAGAGCCAATCAGAAAGTTTCCTCCGTGGTGTCATCACTCCCAGTTTATATTCGCCTGGGACTTGGTAGTTTTATTTTGACAGACACCACAATAACAATGCAAATTGTTAATTTTATTTTGACAGTCACTGTAATAACAATCTAACTTGGTAGTTTTATTTTGACAGTCACCGTAATAACAATCCAACTTGGTAGTTTTATTTTGACAGTCACCATAATAAATCAAACTTGGTAGTTTTATTATGACAGTCACCATAATAACAATCAAACTTGGTTTTATTTTGACAGTCACCGTATTAACAATCCAGCTTGGTAGTTTTATTTTGACAGTCGCCATAATAATAATCAAACTTGGTGGTTTTATTTTGACAGTCACCATAATAACAAGCCAAGTGTGTAGTTTTATTTTGACAGTTACCATAATAACAATCCATCTTGGTAGTTTTATTTTGACAGACACCACAATAACAATGCAAATTGTTAATTTTATTTTGACAGTCACCGTATTAACAATCCAGCTTGGTAGTTTTATTTTGATAGTCACCATAAAAAAAATCCAACTTGGTAGTTTTATTTTGACAGTCACTGTAATAACAATCCAAGTTGGTGGTTTTATTTTGACAGTCACCATAATAAATCAAACTTGGTAGTTTTATTATGACAGTCACCATAATAACAATCAAACTTGGTTTTATTTTGACAGTCACCGTATTAACAATCCAACTTGGTAGTTTTATTTTGACAGTCGCCATAATAATAATCAAACTTGGTGGTTTTATTTTGACAGTCACCATAATAACAAGCCAAGTGTGTAGTTTTATTTTGACAGTTACCATAATAACAATCCATCTTGGTAGTTTTATTTTGACAGTCACTGTAATAACAATCCAGCTTGGTAGTTTTATTTTGACAGTCACCATAATAATCAAAATTAGTTGGTTTTATTATGACAGTCACCATAATAACAATCAAACTTGGTTTTATTTTGACAGTCACCGTATTAACAATCCAACTTGGTAGTTTTATTTTGACAGTCGCCATAATAATAATCAAACTTGGTGGTTTTATTTTGACAGTCACCATAATAACAAGCCAAGTGTGTAGTTTTATTTTGACAGTTACCATAATAACAATCCATCTTGGTAGTTTTATTTTGACAGTCACTGTAATAACAATCCAGCTTGGTAGTTTTATTTTGACAGTCACCATAATAATCAAAATTAGTTGGTTTTATTTTGACAGTCACCATAATAATCAAACTTGGTGGTTTTATTTTGACAGTCACAATAATAACAATCCAAGTTGGTAGTTTTATTTTGACAGTCACCATAATAACAATCTAACTTGGTGGTCTGTCCACTAGAATGTTCTCCCAGTGTTCATGTGTAGAACTCATTGTTCTCTGCTGTGTGTGTGTGTGTGTGTGTGTGTGTGTGTGTGTGTGTGCTTTCAGTACTAAAACTAACAACAGCACCAACTAGTGGACCAACATTAAAACTACACCGTTTTGAGAAGACAGCCGTGGAAAGGTGAAACATTTCTGAAATGAAAACTGAAAAACGGTGCGTTTTCAGTGTGAATGTGTCTGAAAAAAGAAAATGTTCAAAACCAGTGAAGCGTCTCAGCGACGTGTTGTGAGTGTGCACATCTAGTCCAAGGCTTCATTCACCACTATGAGACTGTAAAGTCTGCTGAAGCTCCCTGTAGTGAAGCAGCTCTCACCAGGACCACTCAGTCCTGAGACGATCACCCGGCTCATCTCCAGCAGGAGCTCCAGGATCAGCTCTAACGTTGGGTGACGGTGCACAGCCTCCAGGGAGGTGGAGCATCTCAGAGGAGGTGGAGAGGCCTGAGGCACTCAGAGGCCTGAGGAGGTGGAGCATCTCAGAGGCCTGAGGAGGTGGAGCATCTCAGAGGCCTGAGGAGGTGGAGCATCTCAGAGCCTCCAGCCAGCAGGAGCATCTCAGAGGAGGTGGAGCATCTCAGAGGCCTGAGGAGGTGGAGCATGTCACCGTGTGCTTGAGGAGGTGGAGCATGTCAAACGGTCCACTGCTCAGCTGACCGCCCGTGAAGCTCCAGACCATCACCCCCCAGTCTCAGTGAACATGAGGCCACGCTGTGCTTCTCCTTCCTACTGGACGGAGGGCTCACCTGAGCGCAGGAGGACGTAGTACACAGGTGAGCTGGTTCACACGAGGAGGCAGTGAAAAAAACACCAATAATCTTTTATTTGGGACAGACGCAGAGATGCAACCACATAAACTTTATCCTGCTAACAGGGTTCTGAACAGAACCAGCCGTGAAGAACAACCCAGATTCTACATTTCTGTCATTCAGGCTTTTCTCCACTAAAACTGAGGTCTGGAATACGAGCTATGACGGTAGATCTCCTTACTGACAGTATCACAAAGTAGGTTTTTTTAAACTGAGCTTGAAAAGGCAGCGGCTGTGGCTGATGACCGTGTGAGGACGTAGAGCGACAGAGGAGAGCAGACTGAAACCTTCAGAACCAGTCCTCAGTGTGAGTGGAGGACGTAGAGCGACAGAGGAGAGCAGACTGAAACCTTCAGAACCACAGTTCTCAGTGTGAGTGGAGGACGTAGAGCGACAGAGGAGAGCAGACTGAAACCTTCAGAACCACAGTCCTCAGTGTGAGTGGAGGACGTAGAGCGACAGAGGAGAGCAGACTGAAACCTTCAGAACCAGTCCTCAGTGTGAGTGGAGGACGTAGAGCGACAGAGGAGAGCAGACTGAAACCTTCAGAACCAGTCCTCAGTGTGAGTGGAGGACGTAGAGCGACAGAGGAGAGCAGACTGAAACCTTCAGAACCACAGTCCTCAGTGTGAGTGGAGGACGTAGAGCGACAGAGGAGAGCAGACTGAAAGCTTCAGAACCACAGTCCTCAGTGTGAGTGGAGGACGTAGAGCGACAGAGGAGAGCAGACTGAAACCGTCAGAACCACAGTCCTCAGTGTGAGTGGAGGACGTAGAGCGACAGAGGAGAGCAGACTGAAACCGTCAGAACCACAGTCCTCAGTGTAAGTGGAGGACGTAGAGCGACAGAGGAGAGCAGACTGAAACCGTCAGAACCACAGTCCTCAGTGTGAGTGGAGGACGTAGAGCGACAGAGGAGAGCAGACTGAAACCGTCAGAACCACAGTCCTCAGTGTGAGTGGAGGACGTAGAGCGACAGAGGAGAGCAGACTGAAACCGTCAGAACCACAGTCCTCAGTGTAAGTGGAGGACGTAGAGCGACAGAGGAGAGCAGACTGAAACCGTCAGAACCACAGTCCTCAGTGTGAGTAGATCATGTAGAGCGACAGAGGAGAGCAGACTGAAACCTTCAGAACCACAGTCCTCAGTGTGAGTGGATCACGTAGAGCGACAGAGGAGAGCAGACTGAAAGCTTCAGAACCACAGTCCTCAGTGTGAGTGGAGGACGTAGAGCGACAGAGCCGGGCAGACTGAAACCTTCAGAACCACAGTCCTCAGTGTGAGTGGAGGACGTAGAGCGACAGAGCAGAGCAGACTGAAAGCTTCAGAACCACAGTTCTCAGTGTGAGTGGAGGACGTAGAGCGACAGAGCAGAGCAGACTGAAAGCTTCAGAACCACAGTCCTCAGTGTGAGTGGAGGACGTAGAGCGACAGAGCAGAGCAGACTGAAAGCTTCAGAACCACAGTTCTCAGTGTGAGTGGAGGACGTAGAGCGACAGAGCAGAGCAGACTGAAAGCTTCAGAACCACAGTTCTCAGTGTGAGTGGAGGACGTAGAGCGGCAGAGCAGACTGAAAGCTTCAGAACCACAGTCCTCAGTGTGAGTGGAGGACGTAGAGCGACAGAGCAGAGCAGACTGAAAGCTTCAGAACCACAGTCCTCAGTGTGAGTGGAGGAGGTAGAGCGACAGAGCAGAGCAGACTGAAAGCTTCAGAACCACAGTCCTCAGTGTGAGTGGAGGAGGTAGAGCGACAGAGCAGAGCAGACTGAAAGCTTCAGAACCACAGTCCTCAATGTGAGTGGAGGAGGTAGAGCGACAGAGCAGACTGAAAGCTTCAGAACCACCGTGCTCGGTCCACGTCTTGTCTCTGAAGTCCTCTGGGCTGCCGCGGCCGCTGAAGGCAGCGGTTGTAATCTGATTGTGTGCGTTTGTCATTTGACTCTATCGGAGGGTCAGAGCGGCGACTGTCGCCTCTGCTTCAGCTTCCTGTGTGAAGCTGAGCGGCGTTACAGTCGTCCACCACGGCCCTCTGGCCGGCAGCGGACGCGGTGCATCACCGTAGCTCTATCCAGCTCCACACGGCGGCGCCGCTACGCGTCCAGCTCCACCGGGTGGTCCACCAGCAGGACGGAGGACACCGGCGGGTTCTGGAGCAGACGCGGAGAGGATTTCTTGCTCCAGTTAGCACAGCGAGGCATCACCTCCTCCATCACAACATCAGCACATTACATAACAGCGGCTAGAGCAGCAGAAGAGGACGTGTGCTCTCACGTGCCCGACGTGACTAATTCCAGCTCCAAAGACACAATCATGGTGGAGGCAGGCTTTCTTCCTCGTCCTCTTCCTCAGGAGGTGGACTTCAGGGGGTTTGAGACGCTCTGCCGTCCCGGCTCCTCACGGGCCATCAGCTGGTGACTCAGAGAGCGACTGGAGTGGCGCAGTGTGCTGAGGGGGATGAAGAGGAGGAAGCCCTCCGACTAATCTCAGGGGAGATAATGATCTTACTGAACACCGTGTGCTTCTGGAGGACGGCTAATAGAGCAGCTCAGTGGCACTGAGGCGTCTTCAGCAGCCGGCTGGAACAAAAGATTCCCTCTGAACTATGGAGTCAGACCATGGCGTCACGCCGCCGCTTCCTTTATTCTTCCCGTTATGTAACTAAACCACTTCACCTTGTTATTGTGCCGCGACTAGAAAATCCATGGGAAGTTATTACGTAACCATACGTCTGCTGCTACCGGGGATATGTGGGGCAGGACGCCCATCACAGACCTCCAGACCAACGCAGAGGGAGGACAAGGGAGGACATGGGAGGAAGAGGGAGGACAAGGGAGGACAAGGGAGGACATGGGAGGACATGGTCCAGCAAGGGAAATGAAAACGTTTACAGGACAACGGCATCTGAAACGCAGAGTTCTGCACACGAGCACTTCGGTCAGAGTCAATAGTTCTAAAGCACGCGAGGAACTCCGTCATCAGAACCGCGGCGGAGGAATTCTTGTGTTGTGTCGTCTGGACCTTCCTGACCAACAGCAGTTTGAGGTTCAGCGCGATGCCGGAGCTCCGGCGCTCTTCCACTGAGACCTCTGATCGCATGACAGCGAGGAACAATCCCATGTGAGAGGATGAGCTCCAGAGAACCGAACCCCGGCGGCTCCATCCTCCTCACAGGAACCGGAGAGGAGAACTCCTGAAGCACGAGGTTCCTCTCAATGTCAACCGATCACCTGCAGTCTGGGTTTGTCTCTTTGATGAAGATGAACTGAATGCTGATCATGATCCTTTACTGTCTTTACTCCTGATGAAAGAACCAAGCCCACACAGCCGATATTTCCTCAGGAACGTCTCCAGCAGTGGAACGTCAATAGAACACTGCCGTCATACGAAGCCCAGAGTTCTATCAAAGCAACATGGAGAGAACCCGCTGCTCTCAGATGAAGACCAGAAACTTTCCTTTAAAGTTTGATCACCTAATTCAACTTGATCTCTAAAGCACCAAATACAACCCGTCCAGGTGCTTAGAACCGAGAAGGAACCCTGACACCACCCCTTTGGTGTTCCACCAGATTAATCATAATATACATCCAGTCCACGCTGGAGCTTCAAACGCTGGCCGGGCCCTTCGCTGTGGAGTCTGCATGTTCTCTCTATCGGGTTTCCTCCCACAGTCCAGAGACAAGCGTGTGAGGAACTGGGAGCCCGTCCTCACCTGTCCTCACCTGTCCTCACCCGTCCTCAAGATGGTCGGACATTCAGTCGCCGTCCAAAGTGTGAAAGTCACAACACCTATTCAGATTTACAGAAATAATCCAAGGTCCGTTTCCTCAGTTCTCCTGGTCCATGTCGGACTGGAAGGTGTGGTGTCAGCGAGGCGACGTGTTGGAGAACTAATCTAACCTCTCAACACATAAACTCCCTCCGTCAAGGTCTCAGGTTCTAATCCAAGCACCAGAAAATGCTGCAACTGTGTCAGAGTGGACCGAGACAAAGACCCAACTCACACTCAATACACTCAATATCTGCAGGATTAACCACAACGTGTCACCATCATCATCATCACCATCATCACCACTATCACAATAACGGTGTCAGTAGAAGAGCTGAACTTCTCCCGGGATTCTGCAGGCATGTCAACAGATTGGACCAATCAGACGAGTCCTTCTGTGGAGACAGGACAGACACCCAACAACCTGGAGACAGACGTGATCAGGACCACAGCACTTTATTAAAACAAGACCATGTGGAGTGTCTGTGCCGTTCACTCACTCACTCAGTGCTTCCATTGTGTTGTGTTGTCAGTACTATTGGTTCCTGAGCACAAATACACAGAGTGGACACCTCGCTTACTGGTGAAAAATGTGCTTTAAAAAAACTAATAAAAATATATATAAATATTTTTTTCTTTCCTCCATCTGATTAAAAGTTTTTGCTAAAATCCCAGAAAACATGATCACCTCAGAAAATAACTCCCGACTCAGCTGAAAAATGAATTCCGCCAGAGGACGACCCAAGAACCAGACACGTTACTGTGCTGCCATGGTGCAAACACACGATGTAGAAATCTACACGGTATACACCACAACTCAAACAGATACCATGGTAGAGCAGTGGTTGGCGCTCTGGCCTCACAGGTCCTGGTTCAAATCCTGGCCGGGCCTTTCTGTGTGTAGTTTGCATGTTCTTCCCTCCCACTGCCCAAAAACATGCAAGACCCTTGAACCGGACCCCCTCCCCCCCCCCGGTAAGTTCAGTAAGGAATTTATAAATAAATATATAAATCTATCATTAAGGAAACATAAAACTGTATGAGGACGAAGGGACAGACAGGACGGCTCTACTGTCCACATTCACACGTCCTTCTTGACTTTCTATGTTTTATGTTGTAAATATACGTCCAGTACCTGCTGTAACTTTACTACTGTTCTTGTTCTATAGATGCTTTTATATGCAGAATATTAGGATACATATTTTTCTTCCTTTCCTTCTTGGTATCATCGCAGTTACTGTAGTTAAATGCTAGATATTGTATGTTAGATCAGTTTGTTCATTCATTGCACTTCCTCAACTTCCTCCCTGGATCAATAAAGTCTATTTATCCACCTGCAGCAGCTCACACTGTATATCACAGAAGACTGGTTGAATAAAGGATGTGTCCATGCACTAGGAATTCATTTTCCTCAAGACGAAATAGGTGATCAAAGTGTGATTAACTGATGAAATTGTACAATGAAGTAAAAAAAAGGGAATATTTACAGAAGTTTGTGGTGTCTGGAGGCCCGCAGCACGAACATAAAAGAATCAAAGAGACACTAATTTAAATGTATTTATCAGACGGGATCAATATAGTGACGAGGAGAAGCCCCAGAGCCCACTGCCCCGGAGACCACTATCCCAGAGTCCAGGAGACCACCTCCCCGGAGCCCCGGTGACAACCGCCTCCGAGTCCTAGTGACCACCGCCTCCGAGTCCTGGTGACCACCGCCTCAGAGCCCCGGTGACCACCGCCCCAGAGCCCCAGCGACCACCTCCCCAGTGACCACCGCCTCAGAGCCCGGGTGCCAGTGTCCCAGAGCCCCAGTGACCAACTGCCTCTGAGACCCGATGACAACTGCCTCAGAGCCCCAGTGACCACCGCCTCAGAGCCCCAGTGACCACCGCCGGCAGGCTCCCCCAGACGCAGACCCGGGGCTGAAGCCACACATCCCGGAGCACTGACCTAGATAACCGCAGACCGGCTGCATGGCCCCAGACAGCACGGATCGCTCCGTCACCGGTCTGTCCATCACGAAAAGTACTCAGTGTTAACCGGTGCTCCCTCCTGACCCGGTCCACCTCACCTCCCTCCTGGCCCGGTCCACCTCACCTCCCTCCTGGCCCGGTCCACCTCACCTCCCCTGGCAAGTCCACTTCACCTCCCATCACTCAACCTCCCAATCCGAGTGAGCCGGTACCCAGCAGCCGGTACCGGGGATCATTCCATGTGCACAACTCAATGCTGATCGTCCCGGCTCGTTCAGCAGACACACACCACTCTCATGTCCCGTAACAAGTTCCCCTGTCCGGGGCAGACCTCGGAGTTTCACCTCCGTGGTTTTCTTTAAATAACCGGGAACTCGGTGATCCGACTCGCACCGGCGGCGGCGCGACGCGGAGCCCGCCGCTCTTTGAGCGCCAGCCGCTCTGTGAGAAGAGATGGCGGAGGCGGCAACGGAGCGAAGCCTGCACACCGCCGGGCAGAGCCGAGCCGAGCCGAACCGAACCGAGCGGGCTTCGGTTGAGCGAAGCGGGTCTTCCACGGACAGCTAGCGGCTAAGGCTAACTAGCGCGTCTCGGTCTGAATGAACGAGGCGCGAGTTAGCATTAGCCACTAGCATTAGCCGCTAACCGCCGCACTGACCTCCCGACAGAACCTAGCGGCTAATGCTAACTATCCCCGCGTTCACTGCCAGGACGGCTGGACCGACTCGGCGGCAGTAAACCGGGACCATCCACCGCCGCTCCGGTGCTCACTCCGACCGGAAAGCAGCCGCCCGAGCCCGGCCACCGCTGTAAAAGCTCCCCGGAGCGGCTCGCGCTGCTCCGCCGCCGCGGGCTGTTTCGGTCAAACTAACTCACTGGATCTGCTCTAAAAGTTCATTTGGTCTAAAAATGAGCCGGGGAGTGTTATTAACTGTCCGGGCAGCCCCGGTGGCCCTCCGGGCCGTGCGGACCGAGCCCCCGCGGAGCCGCTCGGCACATATTCTTCATTTTGAACGGTCCTGAGCTCCATGCTAACGGCTAGCCGCGGCTCCGCCAGCAGCCTGCTAGCGGCTAACGAGCCGCCTCGCCGCCGAACAATCCCGCAGCGTGGGGGGGTCGAACACGGAAAACACTCCTTACCTCCCACTCGGTACATGTTGGCCGCCATTCTCTCGTAACCTTTATCAAAAGCGGTCCCCGGGTCTTCCCCCGCGCGGGCAGAATCAGCTCGATGGGATCTATTTTATTCCTTCATTTAGCGCAGACACCCCCGCCGCGAAACAAAGCCGGCTCCGGGCAAAGCACGCCGAGCGTGGCGGGTAAAAAAGTTGAAAGTTTCCGTTAGCGATGCTCCGGAGCTCCTCCACAAATACACAAGTCTTTGTTTTCGCTCCTCGGACGACCTTCCTCTCCTCTTCCTCACTCACTCACTCATTCACACACAGCGAGCCTGTCTCTTACTCCACTCTTCCTCCCATCCTCCGCTCCCAGCTTCATCCTCCTCTTCTTCACCTCCGCTCAGTTCAGCGCGCGCACGCACACGCACACACGCGGGTCCCCTTGGTTCGTGCGCTCGGCGTCATCTTCGGAAATCGTCGACAATCTCCGTCAATTAAGATCCTCGAGGCCTCATGGCCGAGCCGAGCGGAGCCGAGCGGAGCGGAGCAGCGCGTGGAGCCGCAGCAACTTTCCACCAAGTCTCCCACCAGAACGATCCGCGTTCTGCAGCCAGCGGCTCCACCTCAGCACGAGACCCGAATCAAGCCCGGTGGCACGAGTCCTGTGAGACGAAAGAAATGAACTTTTATTTTGCTTGTTCACATTTAACAATTGAATATCCCCTCCAGGAACACAACCTGGAAGGGTTTGGGCTAAGCGATGCTTTTTTCCAGCCCAGCCTGGAAAAACAATAAAACATGATTCTTATAAATTCTGACGTTTTTGCTCGGAATTCTAACTGATCCCAGAACCTCCACTGTCAGAAACCCAACTATTAGGACCTGTACGCCATGTCATTTTGACTTTCCCATGTGATCTCAGAATTTAGACTTTGAAATGAAATGCTGAGATTAAATTTAGAATTTTCAGAGGAAAAAAATCTGAATATTTAAAATCCCAGACATTCGACCCTGATCACGTATTCCTGAGGAAAGGTTACGACGCGACAGCCTGAATACTGAGGGGGACTTCAAATGTTCTGAAAAGAATTTCATAGGAAAACAAGTGTTCTGAGGAAAAATACATAAAATAAGGAAAGTTATATAATTAACACCAGATAGTTGATAAAAAAGTTGTTTTAAAGTCACAATTACAGTTTTCAGAAACATGTCATAGAAAAAAGTAAAAAAGACGAGATTGAATTTAAGATTAGAGCAAACATCCGAATCCTGAGAAGAATAGTGAAGCTGATCTAAAATCTCCAAGAAAAATAAATAAATTCACAAAGTGAATTCTTAGAATAAAGTTAAGAAGTAATGTGAATATTAACATCAATGAAGGACGTCTGAGGGAAATTCATTGTAAATCTGAGTTTAAAGTCAGAATTATCAGGTTGTTAATCTGAAAACCACCAGAAAGAAACAACAAACAGCTTTAATCCCAGTGTTCAAAAGATGTCAAAATAAAAGGTATATTGTGGATGAGAGGAGATTTTAAAGACAGTGTTGGTGGCACTACGTGGTTTGTGTTCAGTTCAGACCTTCAGGTTAGTGTCACATGGTTTGTGTTCAGTTCAGACCTTCAGGTTAGTGTCACATGGTTTGTGTTCAGTTCAGACCTTCAGGTTAGTGTCACGTGGTTTGTGTTCAGTTCAGACCTTCAGGTTAGTGTCACATGGTTTGTGTTCAGTTCAGACCTTCAGGTTAGTGTCACATGGTTTGTGTTCAGTTCAGACCTTCAGGTTAGTGTCACATGGTTTGTGTTCAGTTCAGACCTTCAGGTTAGTGTCACGTCGTTTGAAGCTGTCTTGTAACAAAGTCTTTCCTTCAGTTAAACATTCTGAGTTTCAAAATAAAGTGAAGGAACCTAATCACAGGGATCAATAAGCTGATATTGATCCATGTTGAGGATGAACATAAACATGTCTTGTGATCCCATTGGGCCTGGCTGTGGATGTGCAGTTCCTCTGCTGTCCTACAGGGGGCGCTGCAGCACTGCCAGGGGACAGGACGACTCATTAGAACGTTTCTGAGAAGCTGTGTGCAGAACAAGTCCAAACAGGAACTCCTCAGTAGTGTAACTTAGTAAGTCCAGGTAATGTGATTACTTCTGCAGGGAGAGCTTCCTTCCGGGATGATGAAGTATTGTTCTCTGTTCTCTGTTCTCGGTTCCCCGTCTTTTTGAGTTGAATCTGTCTTGAAACCTTCGATAAGATGAAGGTAAAGACGTTCTGGAGCTTCAGACTCTGAGACAAGCTGCCGACTGAGAGGAGAGGGAGTCACACTGCCCCTGCACCGGGTTCCCCGTGGAGCCGCATGTTCTCCCTGAACCCTGAGGTTCCCCGTGGAGCCGCATGTTCTCCCTGAACCCTGAGGTTCCCTGTGGAGCCGCATGTTCTCCCTGAACCCTGAGGTTCCCTGTGGAGCCGCAGGTTCTCCCTGAACCCTGAGGTTCCCCGTAGAGCCGCATGTTCTCCCTGAACCCTGAGGTTCCCCGTGGAGCTGCATGTTCTCCCTGAACCCTGAGGTTCCCGGTGGAGCTGCATGAGGTTCCCCGTGGAGCCGCATGTTCTCCCTGAACACTGAGGTTCCCGGTGGAGCTGCATGTTCTCCCTGAACCCTGAGGTTCCCTGTAGAGCCGCATGTTCTCCCTGAACACTGAGGTTCCCCGTGGAGCCGCATGTTCTCCCTGAACCCTGAGGTTCCCCTTGGAGCTGCATGTTCTCCCTGAACCCTGAGGTTCCCCGTGGAGCTGCATGTTCTCCCTGAACACTGAGGTTCCCTGTGGAGCCGCATGTTCTCCCTGAACCCTGAGGTTCCCTGTGGAGCCTCATGTTCTCCCTGAACCCTGAGGTTCCCCGTGGAGCTGCATGAGGTTCCCCGTGGAGCCGCATGTTCTCCCTGAACCCTGAGGTTCCCTGTGGAGCTGCATGTTCTCCCTGAACCCTGAGGTTCCCTGTGGAGCCTCATGTTCTCCCTGAACCCTGAGGTTCCCTGTGGAGCCGCATGTTCTCCCTGAACCCTGAGGTTCCCTGTGGAGCTGCATGTTCTCCCTGAACCCTGAGGTTCCCTGTGGAGCCTCATGTTCTCCCTGAACCCTGAGGTTCCCTGTGGAGCCTCATGTTCTCCCTGAACCCTGAGGTTCCCTGTGGAGCTGCATGTTCTCCCTGAACCCTGAGGTTCCCTGTGGAGCCTCATGTTCTCCCTGAACCCTGAGGTTCCCTGTGGAGCCTCATGTTCTCCCTGAACCCTGAGGTTCCCTGTGGAGCTGCATGTTCTCCCTGAACCCTGAGGTTCCCTGTGGAGCCGCATGTTCTCCCTGAACACTGAGGTTCCCCGTGGAGCCGCATGTTCTCCCTGAACCCTGAGGTTCCCTGTGGAGCTGCATGTTCTCCCTGGACCAGGAAAACTAAGACTGGATCCAAAGAATAAACACAAGGTCTTTATGTTCCATCATTTAATACATTTGATCTTTATTACTGAGAAATAAATGATTTTAACTTTAATATTTATATATTTTCTCTTTTTATGCTGCTTCTGTTGATTCTTCTTCTTTTCTCTTAGAGAGTGTGTGTGTGTGTGTGTGTGTGTGTGTGTGTGTGTGTGTGTGTGTGTGTGTGTGTGTGTGTGTGTGTGTGTGTGTGTGTGTGTGTGAGAGAGAGAGATATTTACATCGTGGGGATGATCGTGGCTCAGTGGTAGAGTCGGCCGGGTTGATGGTTCAAATCCCACTCTATCAAAAAGTCATTGTCATTGTGTAAATGGGCAAGGCACTATACCCACACTGTATGAATGTTGGTGGTGGTCAGAGGGGTTGTTGGTGCAAAATGGCAGCCAGGCCTCAGGTACCAGGCCTCTGGTACCAGGCCTCTGGTACCAGGCCTCTGGTACCAGGTCTCTGGTATCAGGTCTCTGGTATCAGGCCTCTGGTGTCAGGCCTCTGGTATCAGGTCTCTGGTATCAGGCCTCTGGTACCAGGTCTCTGGTGTCAGGCCTCTGGTACCAGGTCTCTGGTATCAGGCCTCTGGTATCAGGCCTCTGGTACCAGGTCTCTGGTATCAGGCCTCTGGTACCAGGTCTCTGGTGTCAGGCCTCTGGTATCAGGTCTCTGGTGTCAGGTCTCTGGTGTCAGGCCTCTGGTGTCAGGCCTCTGGTACCAGGTCTCTGGTACCACAGGGCTCTGGCACCAGGCCTCTGGTACCAGGTCTCTGTTACCACAGGCCTCTGGTACTAGGCCTCTGGTATCAGGCCTCTGGTACCACAGGCCTCTGGCACCAGGTCTCTGGTACCAGGTCTCTGGTACCACAGTCCTCTGGTACCAGGTCTCTGGTATCAGGCCTCTGGTATCAGGCCTCTGGTATCAGGCCTCTGGTACCAGGTCTCTGGTACCACAGTCCTCTGGTACCAGGTCTCTGGTATCAGGCCTCTGGTATCAGGCCTCTGGTACCAGGTCTCTGGTATCAGGCCTCTGGTACCAGGTCTCTGGTACCAGGTCTCTGGTACCACAGTCCTCTGGTACCAGGCCTCTGGTACCAGGTCTCTGGTGTCAGGCCTCTGGTACCAGGTCTCTGGTATCAGGTCTCTGGTACCAGGTCTCTGGTATCAGGCCTCTGGTACCAGGTCTCTGGTACCACAGTCCTCTGGTACCAGGCCTCTGGTACCAGGTCTCTGGTGTCAGGCCTCTGGTACCAGGTCTCTGGTATCAGGTCTCTGGTACCAGGTCTCTGGTACCAGGTCTCTGGTACCAGGTCTCTGGTACCAGGTCTCTGGTACCACAGTCCTCTGGTACCAGGTCTCTGGTGTCAGGTCTCTGGTATCAGGTCTCTGGTACCAGGTCTCTGGTACCAGGTCTCTGGTACCAGGTCTCTGGTACCAGGTCTCTGGTACCAGGTGTCAGGCTTCTGGTATTGAAACCTTCTATAATATAAATTATGTTCGATAAACTTCATGACTAAAAGGACTAATGAAGTAACATACTGTGTAATAGTGTAATACTGTGATGGTAATCATTGTAATCAAGTACATATGTAGCTGTATAATATACGTCATCAACTGAAAAGACATTTTAAAGTAGTATTTTTATATTTGTGTTTCATATATTTAATCAAGTACCACAGGAAATATGTAACTGTGGTCATATATGATGGAAAACTTCTATTTTCAAATACTTTAGATTTCTTTTACACATAAACTGAATTCTTTTTTAAAATAATTTCACCATTAGCCCCCCCCCCCCCCCCCCCCCCCAACATGATGGCCTGTGAAGGAGAAGCGCCCCCTGGTGTCCCAGAATGGCGTTGCAGACCCACACAGAGAGTAAACAAACAAACAAACATGTTGCTGTTGTTTTGACTCCTGATATGATTTGATGTCATAGACATGTATCTGAGACATGGACTCACGTCCTCTGAGTACCCCACGTCTCTTTACTGGCAGAGCGCCACTGCTGTCCTCTCCCATGGAATGGAGAGAGCGTCTGTGGAGGACGGAGGAGGAGAAGAGGTGTACATAGTGATGGTCCTGACTCTAACAGGAGTACCTCAGACCTGATGCCGATCCTCAGGACTGGGGGGCGACGCTCTCAACGCAGGAGCAGTGGACTCAGACGTCTCCCACTGCAGAGGACGTTGTGTTTGTCCTCAGAAGCACGAGTTGGGACGGAGTAGGACGGTCTGTGGTCCCATCTGTCTGGATTCTGAGCGTCTCTGTCCCAGGCAGCAGACAGTCCTGGAGCTCCTTTAGAACAGCTTTTGAAGAACCCTTGAAAACTACCCCGGGTCAACAGACCCTGTCCTCTCCTCCACCTTCCAAATGAAGGAACTCTGATGTGTCCTCCGTGTCCCGGGTCCACTGGGATCTTCCCCCCCACCGCCCGTATGACTGTCCTGTTACCCTCTAGAAAACTGTCCTGTCCATTTCTATCAGTGGTCCAACGTCCAGGTGGAGACGTGTGTGTCAGCAGCTCCTAGAGCTCCACCGCAGGCTCCACCGCAGGCTCCACCGCTGGATCCAGGCGGCGTGCAGGCTCCACCGCAGGCTCCACCGCAGGCTCCACCGCTGGATCCAGGCGGCGTGCAGGCTCCACCGCAGGCTCCACCGCAGGCTCCACCGCTGGATCCAGGCGGCGTGCAGGCTCCACCGCAGGCTCCACCGCAGGCTCCACCGCTGGATCCAGGCGGCGTGCAGGCTCCACCGCAGGCTCCACCGCAGGCTCCACCGCTGGATCCAGGCGGCGTGCAGGCTCCACCGCAGGCTCCACCGCAGGCTCCACCGCTGGATCCAGGCGGCGTGCAGGCTCCACCGCAGGCTCCACCGCAGGCTCCACCGCTGGATCCAGGCGGCGTGCAGGCTCCACCGCAGGCTCCAAATGGCGTGCAGGCTCAACCGTTGGCTCCACCGCAGGCTCCAGGCGGCGTGCAGGCTCCACCGCAGGCTCCACCGCAGGCTCCACCGCAGGCTCCACCGCAGGCTCCACCGCAGGCTCCAGGCGGCGTGCAGATCACAGGACTTTGTTTGAATTGATGATTTGAACTCATTCTAGAACCCTTCCTGTCCCGCTCCCAGGGTTCTGCACGCCGCTCCCCACAAACCTCCTACATGCGTCTCGGTACCGGAGACAGGACGGACAGGAGACAGGACGGACAGGAGACAGGACGGACAGGAGACTCTCAGTGTGGTCGGCCCCCCCAAGGACGGGGTTCCTCTCCTGGATCATCAGGACCAAACATTCTGACCTCACTTTTTATATTTTGATACGGCAGTTGGTGTGTGTGTGTGTGTGTGTGTGTGTGTGTGTGTGTGTGTGTGTGTGTGTGTGTGTGTGTGTGTGTGTGTGTGTGTATGAAAGGTTCTGTATAAATAAAGTTTGATTTGATTTGAACCCATCCACCATATGGTGTGTTGGTTCCGTTCATGAAGGAACCTTCCTGGTCTCCAGGGATCAAAGAGCTCGGAACTCCGTCCCGTCGCTGGGACACAATTCTGGACAATATGTGGACGTCCAGAGATACGAGGGACTAGTTACTCTTATTAGTATTACTAGTTAGAAGAGGAATTTGGAATTCATACGAGTGATAACCTTCATCACTAGTTTGTGCTCCTCAGTGGTGGAGCTGCACTGCCCCCTGGTGGCCTCACACACACACACACACACACTGTGTGTGTGTGTGTGTGTGTGTGTGTGTGTGTCCAGGTGGATCCTGTCCTCACACACACTGCGCTGGAATCCAGCGCCCCTGAACAGCATGAAGTGAATGAAAAACCTGAACCTGATGATTTTCACCTGACGGAGCGTCGCAGTGGAGAACCCTGTCCCCACAGAACTACACCTGGTGGTGTGGATGTTTGCATGTTCTCACTCCACGTTCTCACTCCACGTTCTCACTCCATGTTCCTACTCCATGTTCCTACTCCACATTCTCACTCCACATTCTCACTCCACGTTCCTACTCCACGTTCTCACTCCATGTTCCTACTCCATGTTCCTACTCCACATTCTCACTCCACATTCTCACTCCACGTTCCTACTCCACGTTCTCACTCCATGTTCCTACTCCATGTTCCTACTCCACATTCTCACTCCACATTCTCACTCCACGTTCCTACTCCACGTTCTCACTCCACATTCTCACTCCATGTTCCTACTCCACGTTCTCACTCCACATTCTCACTCCATGTTCCTACTCCACGTTCTCACTCCATGTTCCTACTCCACGTTCTCACTCCACGTTCTCACTCCACGTTCTCACTCCATGTTCCTACTCCACGTTCTCACTCCACATTCTCACTCCATGTTCCTACTCCACGTTCTCACTCCACGTTCTCACTCCATGTTCCTACTCCACGTTCTCACTCCACGTTCTCACTCCACGTTCCTACTCCACGTTCTCACTCCATGTTCCTACTCCACGTTCTCACTCCACGTTCCCACTCCACATTCTCACTCCACGTTCCTACTCCACTTTCCCACTCCACGTTCTCACTCCATGTTCCTACTCCACGTTCTCACTCCATGTTCCTACTCCACGTTCTCACTCCACATTCTCACTCCATGTTCCTACTCCACGTTCTCACTCCACGTTCCTACTCCACGTTCTCACTCCACGTTCTCACTCCATGTTCCTACTCCACGTTCTCACTCCACGTTCCTACTCCACGTTCTCACTCCATGTTCCTACTCCACATTCTCACTCCACGTTCTCACTCCACGTTCCTACTCCACGTTCCCACTCCATGTTCCTACTCCACGTTCTCACTCCATGTTCCTACTCCACGTTCTCACTCCACGTTCTCACTCCATGTTCCTACTCCACGTTCTCACTCCACGTTCCTACTCCACATTCTCACTCCACGTTCTCACTCCACGTTCCCACTCCACGTTCCTACTCCACGTTCTCACTCCACGTTCTCACTCCATGTTCCTACTCCACGTTCTCACTCCACGTTCTCACTCCACGTTCTCACTCCACGTTCCCACTCCACGTTCCTACTCCACGTTCTCACTCCATGTTTCTACTCCACGTTCTCACTCCATGTTCCTACTCCACGTTCTCACTCCACGTTCCCACTCCACATTCTCACTCCACGTTCTCACTCCATGTTCCTACTCCACGTTCCCACTCCACGTTCCTACTCCACGTTCTCACTCCACGTTCTCACTCCATGTTCCTACTCCACGTTCTCACTCCACGTTCCCACTCCATGTTCTCACTCCACGTTCTCACTCCATGTTCCTACTCCACGTTCTCACTCCATGTTCCTACTCCACGTTCTCACTCCACATTCTCACTCCACGTTCCCACTCCATGTTCTCACTCCACGTTCCCACTCCACGTTTCTACTCCACGTTCTCACTCCACGTTCCTACTCCACGTTCTCACTCCATGTTCCTACTCCACGTTCTCACTCCACATTCTCACTCCACGTTCCCACTCCATGTTCTCACTCCACGTTCTCACTCCATGTTCCTACTCCACTTTCCCTCCGTCTTCATAACCTGAGAGTTCTCCGCCTATAGAGGATGTTCCAGAGTAAATGCCACAGATAGAAAAGGTTCCGTAGTTAATGCAGAGTAGAAGAGATAATGTTCTAACTGAGGAACCAGGGTAGAACACGAAACAAGGAGTCCAGTCTTCACGTTTTTATTGAGAGCTTTCACTGATACATCACAGTATTTTCAACTTTGGTTAAATACACGTAAAACTGTACTGAAGTACTTTCAAGTGTACTGATCTACCTTTAGAGGAATGGGTCAGGAGGAGCTGCAGAACGGGTTCATCACAGTCTAATGAGGGCAGGAGGAGCAGGAGGAGGAGGAGGAGAGGGAGGAGGAGGAGCAGGAGGAGGAGGAGGAGAGGGAGGAGGAGGAGGAGAGGGAGGAGGAGAGGGAGGAGGAGGAGAGGGAGGAGGAGGAGCAGGAGGAGGAGGAGGAGAGGGAGGAGGAGGAACAGGAGGATCAGCAGGAGGAGGAGGAGGAGGAGCAGGAGGAGGAGCAGGAGGAGGAGAGGGAGGAGGAGCACGAGCAGGAGGAGGAGCACGAGGAGCAGGAGGAGCAGGAGGAGGAGCACAAGGAGCAGGAGGAGGAGCACGAGGAGGAGCAGGAGGAACAGGAGGAACAGGAGGAGCAGGAGGAGGAACAGGAGGAGCAGGAGGAGGAACAGGAGGAGGAGGAGGAGGAGGAGGAGGAGCAGGAGGAGGAACAGGAGGAGGAGCAGGAGGAGCAGGAGGAGCAGGAGGAGGAGCAGGAGCAGGTTCAGTACAGGAGCGACCAGTTAAAGAAGCCTTACCAAGCAGCATCAGGTCAAACAGGGTTTGTTGGAGCGAAACGCTGCTGGCATGCTGCCAACTGATCCTCCTGGAAACATCACTTCCTGTTCAGACCGTCACTTTGTCCTCAGTGTGGACTGACAGGCTCAGGCTCGTCAGCTGGTTTCTAACCACTCCTGATTTTAGTCCCTCCAATCTACTAATACTCCTTTAGGAAGCTTCCTAACTCCTTTCCTAACTCCTTTAGGAAGCCTCCTAACACCTTTCCTAACTCCTTTAGGAAGCTTCCTAACTCCTTTAGGAAGCTTCCTAACTCCTTTCCTAACTCCTTTAGGAAGCTTCCTAACTCCTTTAGGAAGCTTCCTAACTCCTTTCACAAACTCCTTTAGGAAGCTTCCTAACTCCTTTAGGAAGCTTCCTAACTCCTTTCACTAACTCCTTTAGGAAGCTTCCTAACACCTTTAGGAAGCCTCCTAACTCCTTTAGGAAGCTTTCTAACTCCTTTCACTAACTCCTTTAGGAAGCCTCCTAACTCCTTTAGGAAGCTTCCTAACTCCTTTCACTAACTCCTTTAGGAAGCTTCCTAACTCCTTTCACTAACTCCTTTAGGAAGCTTCCTAACACCTTTAGGAAGCTTCCTAACTCCTTTCACTAACTCCTTTAGGAAGCTTCCTAACACCTTTAGGAAGCCTCCTAACTCCTTTAGGAAGCTTCCTAACTCCTTTCACTAACTCCTTTAGGAAGCCTCCTAACTCCTTTCACTAACTCCTTTAGGAAGCCTCCTAACTCCTTTCACTAACTCCTTTAGGAAGCCTCCTAACTCCTTTAGGAAGCCTCCTAACTCCTTTAGGAAGCTTCCTAACTCCTTTCACTAACTCCTTTAGGAAGCCTCCTAACTCCTTTAGGAAGCTTCCTAACTCCTTTAGGAAACATCCTAACACCTTTCCTTAACCCTGTGATGTCATCCAGGGCTTAAGGTAAAGTCCATAGTTAAGGAGTTAGGAGGGACAATTCGGACGTACCCAGAAACATTTGTAGGTCTGTGTAGGACCACACACACACACACACACACACACACACACACACACACACACACACACACACACACACACACACACACACACACACACACACACACACACACACACACACACACACACACACACACACACACACACACACACACACACACACACAGAAATATGAAATGACGTGGTAAACAATGTGAAGCTGACATAAGAGTTTTAAAACGTCACGTTGCTCATTGTACTCGTTGTACTCATTGTACTCGTTGTACTCATTGTACTCATTGTCACTGAGCCATAAAACTGCCTCAGCATCAGCAGCCGATCAAATACTGCTTAAAATACTCAGAGTATAAAAAGTCTTTAGTAAACAGGAAGTAGTGAGGCGGGGGAATGTTCAGTGAGCCCAGCGAGGCGCCGCGCGGCGGCGGCGGCGGCGGCGGCGGCCTCCACGCCACAGCGTCCAGTTTGTCCAGGATGAGCAGCAGGTCATCGCCTCAGCAGGCGGCCGGCTCCGGGGACGAGGTGGAGGCGGGGGTGGAGGAGGAGGGCAGGCGCTCCCGGCCCTCCAGAACCCTCCACTGCAGGATGCAGGTGTCCTTCCCCCCGATGGACAGCAGGTGGGAGTCGCTGTGGGTGAAGCAGACGTTGGTGACGTGGCTGCCGTGGCCGTCGTAGCGCTGGCTGGGAGCCTGCAGGGGACAACGCAGTCACTCACCACCGTCACAAACCACAGAAGAAGAAAACAGTGGCGGGGTTCCACAGGGGGGGTCCGGGGGGGCCTTCAATTATACGTTCTACTGCATTGTGTACTACTAAATACTGCATTGTGATGAAATTGTAGCACCGGCTGATATTGAAGGAACCAAACAACAAATAATATATCATGGTAGAAACATACTTGTTTAAAAGCACATCACTGAACGAGTACAAAGATGTATACAATATATATATACATGAATATAACATATACAAAGAGGTCTACAAAATAAATAAATAAAACTTTACTTCCGGAGCCACATACAATTTAAAGGTTAGTATCGCAATAACTGGACTAGTAAAATATTGATATACTAACCTTTAAATCGACTCTTTAAAGTATTTCTTTGTTGTGGTAGTACACAGTACACGTGATGAAACTGTAGAATTCTTAAGATCACTTCCGGGTCTGATATCTACTTTAAGATCCGCCTCCTGAAGCCTAAAGGTTCTGAGGGGTTCAATGAGCCGGCGAGTCCAAACAAGAAGGACGAGCAGCTTGCTAATGCTAATGCTAATGCTAACTCGCTAACAGACCTGATGCGCTCAGAAAGGAGGGAAACCAAGAAAGACCAGGCCATGCTCAAGGACCAAGTCACAAAGGACCTTCAGTCGGAAGTCAACGAGCTGAGCCAAGAAATAAACCGGCGCCTCTCCGCTAACGCTAAACCTCACAGGCACGCGCAGCCCAGCTAGCTGAAGCAGCGCAGCGCGGACCTGGAACATGGAGGTGAGGAACCGGAGGAACGGTCCAGAAAACAACATGGCCGAAGAAAATGGACGTGGAAGACGGCAGCGGATCTTTGATCATGATTGTCCAACTGAAGTGGTTCAGAAGAGGACCTGAAGGACAGAGGGACTCCAGACCGTCTCACCAGGATGAGGATCCACTGGGGGACCGGACTGAAGCGGGACCTGAGGAGGCGGGGCCTCACCGAGGAGCTACCTGGACCTGAGGAGGCGGGGCCTCACCGAGGAGCGACCTGGACCTGAGGAGGCGGGGCCTCACCGAGGAGGCGGGGCCCCACCGAGGAGCTACCTGGACCTGAGGAGGCGGGGCCTCACCGAGGAGCTACCTGGACCTGAGGAGGCGGGGCCTCACCGAGGAGCGACCTGGACCCGAGGAGGCGGGGCCTCACCGAGGAGGCGGGGCCCCACCGAGGAGCTACCTGGACCCACCAGACCTGGACATGATGCTGGAGTGGCTGCAACAGGCGCTGCCATGGCAACGTGTCGGACGCAGAGCGGCAGAGAGGAGGGTGGGGGGGGTCTCACCTTGAGTTTGAGCGGGGGGGTGGGGGGGGTCTCACCTTGAGCTTGGGGCAGGGGTACTGGAAGAGGTGGACCTTACAGAAGTCGTCGGCCACGGCCACCACCTTCTCACTGTGGGAGCGGCACAGCGCGTTGATGTCGGTGCCGTCAGATCCTTCCAACCACACACCTGAACAACCACGTCACCTCCATCAGTTCAGCTTCATCCACCTTCATCACATGACCTCCGCAGAAATACTTCAAAATACACCAGAAATACTAGGAATAACACACGAGGACTGAGACGAGTCCTGCAGCGGGGCTCAGCGGGATGGATTGTGTGTTTGGTTTGATGCCGTGCTGATTCTGCAGCAGAGCAGCCTGACCTGTGATGCTGCCGCCACCGTGCTTCCCTGTGTAATGAAGCACCGCAGCTCTTATGTCACCGGGAGGTTTTTAACACCACATGTCACGTTTCCTAAACTCACAGAACCAAAATAAAGATGAGATCTAGAAAGAAAACAAACAAATAAATGATCACTCTTGTAAGTTTATCTGCAAATGAATGAGTGTGATCACTTTTCTTTTCCTCCATAGTTTTCTATAACTTAGTCATAGAACATATTACTTCATAATAGAGGAAACACATCCATATAGTACTGTGTGTAATATGGTAAATCTGAGCTGGAAACTAGAAGATTTAAATGGTTTATTTATCATCATGATTTTATTCAAACTAAGTTAGAATTGTGGAAACACACGATGAGTCGGACTGCAGCTGGATCCGTAGAAAAGTGAGTTGAAGTGAAGTGAAAGTCCAAACAGGAAGTGTGTTCCTCACCCATGACGTGGAACCCCAACACACACGTGTACGAAGCCCACTCTCGGTCTTTGCTCTCGAAGCGGTTCCTCAGCAGCTTACAGCCGCCGGCGATGTCCCCTGGAACAACACAACATGACGGATCAGTACCTCAGCTGATCAGTACCTCAGCTGATCAATACCTCAGCTGATCAGTACCACAGCGGATCAGTACCTTGGCTGATCAGTACCTCAGCTGATCAATACCTCAGCTGATCAGTACCACAGCGGATCAGTACCTCGGCTGATCAGTACCTCAGCTGATCAATACCTCAGCTGATCAGTACCACAGCGGATCAGTACCTTGGCTGATCAGTACCTCAGCTGATCAGTACCTCGGCTGATCAGTACCACAGCGGATCAGTACCTCGGCTGATCAGTACCTCAGCTGATCAATACCTCAGCTGATCAGTACCACAGCGGATCAGTACCTCGGCTGATCAGTACCTCGGCTGATCAGTACCTCAGCTGATCAATACCTCAGCTGATCAGTACCTCAGCTGATCAATACCTCAGCTGATCAGTACCACAGCGGATCAGTACCTCGGCTGATCAGTACCTCAGCTGATCAGTACCACAGTGGATCAGTACCTCGGCTGATCAGTACCTCAGCTGATCAGTACCACAGCTGATCAGTACCACGGCTGATCAGTACCACAGCTGATCAGTACCACAGCTGATCAGTACCACGGCTGATCAGTACCACAGTGGATCAGTACCTCAGCTGATCAGTACCTCAGCTGATCAGTACCATGTGATTAGTAATGACGTCACAAGGACTGAAGCTCGTCGTGTTGCAGAGCGGCCGTCTCTCTGTTAGTGCTTGGTTACTGTGTGTGTGTGTGTGTGTGTGTGTGTGTGTGTGTGTGTGTGTGTGTGTGTGTGTGTGTGTGTGTGTTGCTCACAGTAGAGGATCTCATAGTCTCCTGAGTTGGACATGATGTACTTTCCGTCTCTGGACCAGTCGAGGTGAGTGATGAAGCTGGAGTGACCCTGAGAGGAGCCACAACAATAGAAACAATAAAAACAATAGAAACAATAGAAACAACAATAAAAACAACAATAGAAACAATAAAAACAACAATAGAAACAATAGAAACAACAATAAAAACAACAATAGAAACAATAAAAACAATAGAAACAATAGAAACAACAATAGAAACAATAAAAACAACAATAAAAACGATGAAGTTGTCCTGAGCGGGTTCTTGCTCCTTGCGGTCCGACCAAACATTTGAAATTGTTTAGTTTTTTATTCCGACTCCACTTCCTGTTTCCAGCAGGGGGTGCTATAGGTCCTCCTCCTCCTCATATCTCAGTAAGCCAATCCTGTATCTCATGGAAGTCGTAAAGCTTCAGGCCGATCGGAGCACGCTCAGGGAGTTTCACCTGCACTTCCTGTTTCAGGGTGACATCATCAAAGAGAACCCTCTGCTCACCCAACCCTTTTAGATCCACGGAACAAATTTGAGGTAGTTTGGAATTCCTCCTACGAGGAGTTCGCTCAAGAAAATTTGTAAATTTGAGCCAAAATCCAGGATATTTTTCAGAATGGACGACTTCCTGTCGGGTTTCCGGGTGTGTTGGGCGAGATGTCATGGTCTGGACATACTTACATCCAAAATAAGAACGAAAGCTTCTTTAATGATCTGAGTCCCACCATTACTACATCAGCTGAGTGGGGTGATTGTGGAGAGTGAGACGGGGTGAGCAGAACGCTCTCACTCGTGTGATTGTGAAGAGTGAGACGGGGTGAGCAGAACGCTCTCACTCGTGTGATTGTGAAGAGTGAGACGGGGTGAGCAGAACGCTCTCCCTCGTGTCATTGTGAGGAGTGAGACGGGGTGAGCAGAACGCTCTCCCTCGTGTCATTGTGAGGAGTGAGACGGGGTGAGCAGAACGCTCTCCCTCGTGTCATTGTGAAGAGTGAGACGGGGTGAGCAGAACGCTCTCACTCGTGTCATTGTGAAGAGTGAGACGGGGTGAGCAGAACGCTCTCCCTCGTGTCATTGTGAAGAGTGAGACGGGGTGAGCAGAACGTTCTCCCTCGTGTCATTGTGAGGAGTGAGACGGGGTGAGCAGAACGCTCTCCCTCGTGTCATTGTGAAGAGTGAGACGGGGTGAGCAGAACGCTCTCACTCACGTTGCACCGCCCGAAGCGGCTGTACCTCCGGCCGCTCTCCGTCACGCTGTAGATGTAGATGAAGTTGTCGTGAGATCCCACAGCGAGAAAGCTTCCATCTGTAAACAGTGGAGGGGTTAGCACCGTGGAGAACCTGAGCGGATGCAGATGAGTTCCGTCGCCATGGAAACGGTGAGTGAGGAAACCTTTTAAAGACATGAGGTGGAGGAGGGTCGTTTGGTCTCCAGCAGGAGGGACGAAGAGCTGCTGTCTGTCCATCAGCAGAACATAAAGTAGGGTTACTGTTCACTGAGTATTGCTGAGTATTACTGAGTATTGCTGAGTATTGCTGAGTATTGCTGAGTATTGCTGAGTATGTGGGCGTAGCTGATGATGCTGGAACCACTTTATCCATAAGGACTGCTCCGGTCAGACAGTAGAGACGGACCCCAGGAGGAGCTCCACCCTCTTTAATAGAGTCCAGGTAGGCAGTGGATTTCTCCACCGCCGCCGTGTTCCTGAACAATACTCAGTTCACCCACAGAACTTTTCCACCAACAAGAACCAGCAGCCAGTTCAGGGTCAGTTCTAAAGGAGCACAGAGAACCGTTCTTTTACCACCGTTACCGGAGCCAGTGAGAGCCACGTCACTACGTCACCACGTCACTACGTCACCACGTCACTACGTCACCACGTCACCACGTCATATGTCACTACGTCATATGTCACTACGTCACTACGTCACTACGTCATATGTCACTACGTCACTACGTCACAACGTCACTATGTCACTACGTCACTAATTCACTACGTCACAACATCACTACGTCACTCCACAACGTGAAACGTCACTGATCCCGGAGTGGCCGTAGAGAAAATACTACTGATAATAATGAAGTGAACGACGTTGCAACATTTGGACATTCCATAGTGAAGTTCTGCTCCTTTCACTTTCTGTCTGGACGTGTCCAGCGCAGCAGCAGTTCTGCTCCTGGTCGGCCGGAGCTTTAGTGGTGGAAAGACTAAGAACTGGTGCTGAATCTGGTCCTGGACCAGAACTAGAACCTGGTTCTTTCTGGAGGAAAAGCCCCCCTGACGTGATACTAGGACCCCATAGCCTGACTGGGCTGCCCAAACTAATGCCTGACTGAAAACCAGCAACGTGTTCACCATAGTGAGGTCAGAGTGAGGCCATGGTGAGGTCATAGTGAGGTCAGAGTGAAGCCATGGTGAAGTCGTGGTAAGGCTGTGATAAGATCCTAGTGAGGTCGCGGTAAGGTCATAGTGAGGTCATGGTGAGGCTATAGTAGAGTTATGGTGAGGTCATGGTGAGGTTATAGTAAGGCCGTGGTAAGATCACAGTGAGGTCACGGAAAGGTCACAGTGAGGTCATGGCGAAGTCATGGTGAGGTCATAGTGAGGCCATGGTAAGATCATGGTGAGGTTATAGTAGAGTTATGGTGAGCTCATTGTGAGGTCATGGTGAGGTTATAGTAGAATAATGGTGAGGTCATGGTGAGGTCATAGTGATGTCATGGTGAGGTTATAGTAGTTATAGTGAGGCCATAGTGAGGCCATGGTGAGGCCAAGGTAAGATCATGGTGAGGTTATAATGGAGTTATGGTGAGCTCATTGTGAGGTCATGGTGAGGTCATAGTGAGGCCATGGTAAGATCATGGTGAGGTTATAGTAGAGTAATGGAGAGGTCATGGTGAGGTCATAGTGATATCATGGTGAGGTTATAGTAGTTATAGTGAGGCCATGGTGAGGTCATAGTGAGGCCAAGGTAAGATCATGGTGAGGTTAAAGTAGAGTTATGGTGAGCTCATTGTGAGGTCATGGTGAGGTTATAGTAGAGTAATGGAGAGGTCATGGTGAGGTCATAGTGATGTTATAGTAGTTATAGTGAGGCCATGGTGAGGTCATGGTGAGGTTATAGTAGAGTAATGGAGAGGTCATGGTGAGGTCATAGTGATGTCATGGTGAGGTTATAGTAGTTATGGTGAGGTCATGGTGAGGTTATAGTAGAGTAATGGAGATGTCATGGTGAGGTCATAGTGATGTCATGGTGAGGTTATAGTAGTTATAGTGAGGCCATGGTGAGGTTATAGTAGAGTAATGGAGAGGTCATGGTGATGTCATGGTGAGGTTATAGTAGTTATAGTGAGGCCATGGTGAGGTCATGGTGAGGGCATAGTGAGGTCAAAGTGAGGTCATGGTGACGTTACAGTAGAGTTATGGTGAGGTTATAGTGAGGCCATGGTGAGGTCATGGTGAGGTTACAGTAGAGTTATGGTGAGGTTATAGTGAGGCCATGGTGAGGTTATGGTGAGGTTATAGTAGTTATGGTGAGGCCATGGTGAGGTTATAGTAGTTATGGTGAGGCCATGGTGAGGTTATAGTAGTTATGGTGAGGCCATGGTGAGGTTATAGTAGTTATGGTAAAGTCATGGTGAGGTTATAGTAGAGTTATGGTGAGGTCATGGTGAGGCCATGGTGAGGTTATAGTAGAGTTATGGTGAGGTCATAG
>NW_028292022.1:426983-479483 GCF_963383615.2 Lipophrys pholis | reverse complement strand
AGAGTCGCTCTGAGTCGCTCTGAGTTGCTGGTCGTCGCTCTGAGTTGCTGGTCGTCGCTGGTCATCGCTGGTCGTCGCTGGTCGTCGCTCTGAGTTGCTGGTCGTCGCTCTGAGTCGCTGGTCGTCGCTCTGAGTCGCTGGTCGTCGCTCTGAGTCGCTGGTCATCGCTGGTCGTCGCTGGTCGTCGCTCTGAGTCGCTGGTCATCGCTGGTCGTCGCTCTGAGTCGCTGGTCATCGCTGGTCGTCGCTCTGAGTTGCTGGTCGTCGCTCTGAGTCGCTGCCGCTACGTCGCGCTGTCGCACCGGTCAGAGGACGGCCGTTGTCATGACGACCTGCGATAAAAGCCTGACCGTATCAGAGCTCGGTGGCGATCATCTCATAGTGACTGCTGCTGCGACGTTAACTAACCAACTAACCAACCAACCAACTAACCAATAGAAATGCAGGATGAAAGGACGTACCGACCGGCGCCACGCTGGAGCTAAACCCAACGGGCTCCGCCGTGTTTAGCTAGTTTCCTGGTTGTGAGTGGAGGAGCGCACTACTGACCACTTGTTTAATCACGTTGACCCACAGACATGGTGAACTGCTTGTTTACACGGAACCACCTGAACTCAGCGTCCTGAACAAAGTGATCAGGCTCAGGTGGTCCAGCGCAGCTCGCTGGGAATTCATTACATCGTTAAAGTCGCAGTGCGCAGCGGCCATGACAGCTGGTCCTCTCCAGGAGGAGGAGGAGGACGAGGAGGAGGGGGAGGAGGGGGAGGAGGAGGAGGAGGAGGGGGAGGAGGGGGAGGAGGAGGAGGACGAGGAGGTGGGGGAGGAGGAGGAGGAAGAGGAGGAGGACGAGGACGAGGAGGTGGAGGAAGAGGAGGATAAGGATGAGGACAAGGATGAGGACGAGGAGGAGGGGGAGGAGGAGGAGGAAGAGGAGGAGGACGAGGAGGAGGAGGAGGAGAAGGTGGAGGAAGAGGATGAGGACGAGGAGGAGGAGGACGGGGAGGAGGAAGAGGATGAGGACGAGGAGGAGGAGGAGGTGGAGGAAGAGGATGAGGACGAGGAGGAGGAGGACGGGGAGGAGGATAAGGATGAGGACGGGGAGGAGGAGGAAGAGGACGAGGAGGAGGGGGGAAAGGATGAGGACGAGGAGGAGGGGGAGGAGGAGGAGGAAGAGGAGGAGGTGGAGGAAGAGGATGAGGACGAGGAGGAGGAGGACGGGGAGGAGGATAAGGATGAGGACGGGGAGGAGGAGGAAGAGGACGAGGAGGAAGAGGACGAGGAGGAGGGGGATAAGGATGAGGACTGGGAGGAGGACGAGGAGGAGGGGGATAAGGATGAGGACTGGGAGGAGGACGAGGAGGAGGGGGATAAGGATGAGGACTGGGAGGAGGACGAGGAGGAGGAGGAAGAGGACGAGGAGGAGGAGGATAAGGATGAGGACTGGGAGGAGGACGAGGAGGAGGAGGACGGGGAGGAGGATAAGGATGAGGACGGGGAGGAGGAGGAAGAGGACGAGGAGGAGGGGGATAAGGATGAGCACTGGGAGGAGGACGAGGAGGAGGGGGATAAGGATGAGGACTGGGAGGAGGACGAGGAGGAGGGGGATAAGGATGAGGACTGGGAGGAGGACGAGGAGGAGGGGGATAAGGATGAGGACGGGGAGGAGGACAAGGAGGAGGAGGATGAGGACGGGGAGGACACATGCTTCCTGACCTTTGGCTCCTTTTCCAAGAGTTTTGACGTCCGCGGCCGACTTGCCCCAGGTCAGGATGTTTCCTTCAGAGTCTCCGGTCAGGACGTCCCCCGTCAGGCTGAAGACGAAGCACTGGATGAACTTGGGCTTCTTGTATTTCTGTGAAGGACACATTGTGCTGAGGACAGGAGTGTGTTTTGAGGACAGTGCTGAGGACACAAGTGCATTCAGGACAGGAGAGTGTTAGGACAGTGCTGAGGACATGAGTGCGTTGAGGACAGGACTGTTGAGGACAGGAGAGTGTTACAGACAGTGTTTTGAGGACAGGAGAGTGTTGAGGACAGAGTATTGACAGGAGTGTTGAGGACAGGAGAGTGTTGAGGACAGAGTATTGACAGGAGTGTTGAGGACAGGAGAGTGTTGAGGACAGAGTGTTGACAGGAGTGTTGAGGACAGGAGAGTGTTGAGGACAGAGTATTGACAGGAGTGTTGAGGACAGGAGAGTGTTGAGGACAGAGTATTGACAGGAGTGTTGAGGACAGTGTTGAGGACAGGAGTGTTGAGGACAGTGCTGAGGACACGAGTGCATTGAGGACAGTGCCGAGGACAGGAGAGTGTTAAAGACAGTGTGTTGATGACAGGAGAGTGTTGAGGACAGAGTGTTGACAGGAGTGTTGAGGACAGGAGAGTGTTGAGGACAGAGTATTGACAGGAGTGTTGAGGACAGGAGTGTGTTGAGGACAGGAGTGTGTTGAGGACAGTGTGTTGAGGACAGGAGTGTGTTGAGGACAGTGTGTTGAGGACAGTGTGTTGAGGACATTGTGTTGAGGACAGAGTGTCGAGGACAGTGTGTTGAGGACATTGTGTTGAGGACAGTGTGAGAGTGTGTAAGCTTCGGTGGCTCCGCCCCCTCACCCCGAAGATGCCTTGCTTCTTGGCGAACTGCCCGGCGCTGAGCGTCCAGAAGTAGACGTGGGACTTGCCGCAGGTGATGATGTTGGTGCTGTCGCTGGGGTTGAACTCCACGGTGAACACCGCCTCAGTGGTGCTCTGAACACACGGCGGGACAAACTGGGACTGATGACCTCATCAAACATGGACGTCACGTCTGAGCAGACCAACTGTGGCGCTGAAGCTACTCTGCTAGCGGTCGGGTATCGAACATTAGGAACCACATGGAGAACCACATTAGGAACCACATGTAGAACCACATGGAGAACCACATGGAGAACCACATGTAGAACCACATTAGGAACCACATGGAGAACCACATTAGGAACCACATGGAGAACCACATTAGGAACCACATGTAGAACCACATTAGGAACCACATGGAGAACCACATTAGGAACCACATGTAGGACCACATGTAGAACCACATGGAGAACCACATTAGGAACCACATGTAGAACCACATTAGGAACCACATGGAGAACCACATGTAGAACCACATGGAGAACCACATGTAGAACCACATTAGGAACCACATGGAGAACCACATGTAGAACCACATTAGGAACCACATGTAGAACCACATTAGGAACCACATGGAGAACCACATTAGGAACCACATGTAGAACCTAGTGAAACTTTCACGGTGATGTCTTCTACTCCACACTGTCCCTGTGGGTCCCTGGTGAGGACCAGGTGTCCTCAGGCGCTTCAACTATCAAAACAATAAAACAATAAAACAGGAAGTGGTGGCGAGGAGACGGAGACGGAGGAGACAAACACCTGGAGGACGGACAACAAGTCCAATGGAGAAACTGAGAAATTCAACAGTATATGATTCTCTCACACACACACACACACACACACACACACACACACACACACACACACACACACACACACACACACACACACACACACACACACACACACACACACACACACAGTGTTGGATCAGTACAGAATCACGTTCGCACATAAAAGCTCCTTTCATGGCGGCGGTGGAGCGTATGGACTGTTCCACTGCAGTGGGGGGGGGGGGTAATTACCCTGTTCCTGTTGGATTGACTGGGGTGTTTAGTCAGTGAGCTGCCCCGACACACACACACACACACACACACACACACACACACACACACACACACACACACACACACACACACACACACACACACACACACACTGTTACCATGGTTACTGACACTGAAGCGGAGGTGTTTTTCTGACATGTTTGTGATGTGAACGACTGTTCCTTCATTTGTTCCCCTGGAGACGTTTGTTTTCTTCACCTTGACCTCTGCATGCTTGGTCCCTCTGGTGACGTCCCACACAGACAACATGTGCTCGTTGGAGTCGTCGATCACACACAGGAAGGCCCCCGCGTCCTGCAAACACACACCGACCACTTACTGTGTGTGTGTGAGTGTGTGTGTGTGTGTGTGTGTGTGTGTGTGTGTGTGGGGGTTGTGTTAGGAGGGACGTGTTCAGTCAGTCCCCGTCCACACCAACCAAAACCATCGTCTTTCCTCCGTCATTCCTGTGGGGTTAGGGATGAAGAGATGAAGGGATGAAGGGATGAAGGGATGAAGGGATGAAGAGATGAAGGGATGAAGTGATGAAGTGATGAAGGGATGAAGTGATGAAGTGATGAAGTGATGAAGGGATGAAGTAATGAAGGGATGAAGGGATGAAGGGATGAAGAGATGAAGGGATGAAGGGATGAAGAGATGAAGGGATGAAGTGATGAAGTGATGAAGGGATGAAGTGATGAAGGGATGAAGTAATGAAGGGATGAAGGGATGAAGGGATGAAGGGATGACGGGATGAAGTGATGAAGGGATGAAGGGATGAAGTGATGAAGTGATGAAGGGATGAAGTGATGACGGGATGAAGTGATGACGGGATGAAGTGATGAAGGGATGAAGGGATGACGGGATGAAGTGATGAAGGGATGAAGGGATGAAGGGATGAAGTAATGAAGGGATGAAGTGATGAAGGGATGAAGGGATGAAGTGATGAAGGGATGACGGGATGAAGTGATGAAGTGAAGTGATGAAGTGATGAAGGGATGAAGTGATGAAGGGATGAAGTGATGATGTGATGAAGTAATGAAGGGATGAAGTGATGAAGGGATGAAGTAATGAAGGGATGAAGGGATGAAGGGATGAAGGGATGAAGGGATGAAGTGATGATGTGATGAAGTAATGAAGGGATGAAGTGATGAAGGGATGAAGTAATGAAGTGATGATGTGATGAAGGGATGAAGAGATGAAGGGATGAAGTGATGAAGGGATGAAGTGATGAAGGGATGAAGAGATGAAGGGATGATGTGATGATGTGATGAAGGGATGAAGGGATGAAGTGATGATGTGATGAAGGGATGAAGGGATGAAGTGATGAAGGGATGAAGGGATGAAGTGATGATGTGATGAAGGGATGAAGGGATGAAGTGATGATGTGATGAAGGGATGAAGAGATGAAGTGATGAAGGGATGAAGGGATGAAGTGATGATGTGATGAAGGGATGAAGGGATGAAGGGATGATGTGATGAAGGGATGAAGAGATGAAGGGATGAAGTGATGAAGGGATGAAGTGATGAAGGGATGAAGAGATGAAGGGATGATGTGATGATGTGATGAAGGGATGAAGGGATGAACTCACAGCGACGGAGAAGGCCACAGAGCCGACTCCCCTCTGGAACGTTCCCAGACCGATGTGCTGCAGAGTGGTCAGGGAGGACGAGTCCCAGATATGAACACATGGCTGCAGAGGCTGAAACACACACACACACACACACACACACACACACACACACACACACACACACACACACACACACACACACACACACACACACACACACACACACACACACACACACACACACACACACACACACACACACACACACACAGCGTTGGTATCAGCCTTGAGAAGGTTTGTTTATATTTATGTTTCAGTGGAACTCCATGTCCTCATCAGGGAGGATTTATCCTCATCTGGGAGGATTTGTCCTCATCTGGGATGATTTGTCCTCATCAGGGAGAATTTGTCCTCATCGGTGATGATTTGTCCTCATCAGGGAGAATTTGTCCTCACCTGGGAGGATTTGTCCTCATCTGGGAGGATTTGTCCTCATCAGGAGGATTTGTCCTCATCTGGGAGGATTTGTCCTCATCAGGAGGATTTGTCCTCATCAGAGAGAATTTGTCCTCATCGGTGATGATTTGTCCTCATCAGGAGGATTTGTCCTCATCAGAGATGATTTGTCCTCATCAGAGATGATTTGTCCTCATCAGGAGGATTTCCCATAGAAAGTGGATGAGAAGCACTTCATAGAGGAGATCAGCATCTGTTGCCATGGAGACGCTCCCTGCTCAGTGATGTAGCTACCTAGCAGGCTAGTTAGCATTGATATGAGCTAACGGCTATCAGCTAGAGATGCTAACTCGATTCTGCAAACAAATGTGGTGTTGGCGAAGGTCTGCGCTCTACCGAGTGTAGCTCTAGTCTGTGTCGCTCTAGTCTGTGTGCCTTCAAAGGGTTAAACTGGGAGCGCTCTGGATCGTCACCTTCCCGTCTTTATCCACGCCGGCGGTCTGACCGGACGCCACTCGCACTTTATCAGGATGGACGGTGAGGCTGAGGAGAGAAGAACAGGAAGGATTTATGATAGAACGTCCTGATGAACTTTGGAACAAGCCCCGCCCCCTTCTTTCCAGAGGGTCCAGTGATTGGCTGAGGGCAGCTTGATTCCCCGGCGAGGCTTCATCCAGTCAACTAAAAACCTCCAAGAGAGAAAATCAGAGTTTGTTTCTGTTGAAAGGATTCTAGTCCGACTGAGGAAACTCACCACATTCAAACCAGAGTCGCCGCTGGTTTTTCAATTTAAAACCAATTTATTGTTTCCAAAACTGGAATTAAAGTCAGGATCCAACTTTGACAGGATGATTAATCCAGTCCATCGTCTCCTGGACTTGGTTTTATTTTGACAGTCACCGTAACAACAATCCAACTGGGTGGTTTTATTTTGACAGTCACCGTAACAACAATCCAACTTGGTGGTTTTATTTTGACAGTCACCGTAACAACAATCCAACTTGGTGGTTTTATTTTGACAGTCACCGTAATAACAATCCAACTGGCTGGTTTTATTTTGACAATCACCATAACAATCCAACTTGGTAGTTTTATTTTGACAGTCACTGTAATAACAATCCAACTTCGTGGTTTTATTTTGACAGTCACTGTAATAACGATCCAACTGGGTGGTTTTATTTTGACAATCACCATAACAATCCAACTTGGTAGTTTTATTTTGACAGTCACCATAATAACAATCCAACTTGGTGGTTTTATTTTGACAGTCACTGTAATAACAATCCAACTTCGTGGTTTTATTTTGACAGTCACTGTAATAACGATCCAACTGGGTGGTTTTATTTTGACAATCACCATAACAATCCAACTTGGTAGTTTTATTTTGACAGTCATCATAATAACAATCCAACTTGGTAGTTTTATTTTGACAGTCATCATAATAACAATCTAACTTGGTGGTCTGTCCACTAGAATGTTCTCCCAGTGTTCATGTTTAGAACTCATTGTTCTCTGCTGTGTGTGTGTGTGTGTGTGTGTGTGTGTGTGTGTGTGTGTGTGTGTGTGTGTGTGTGTGTGTGTTACTGACCAGCGGACACAGTCGGTGTGTGTGTGTGTGTGTGTGTGTGTGTGTGTGTTACTGACCAGCGGACACAGTCGGTGTGTGTGTGTGTGTGTGTGTGTGTGTGTGTTACTGACCAGCGGACACAGTCGGTGTGTGTGTGTGTGTGTGTGTGTGTGTGTGTGTGTGTGTGTGTGTGTGTGTGTGTGTGTGTGTGTGTGTGTGTGTGTGTGTTACTGACCAGCGGACACAGTCGGTGTGTGTGTGTGTGTGTGTGTGTGTGTGTGTGTGTGTTACTGACCAGCGGACACAGTCGGTGTGTGTGTGTGTGTGTGTGTGTTACTGACCAGCGGACACAGTCGGTGTGTTTGCGGTAGTGTCGCTGTGTTCGGTTGTTGATGTGATAAAGAACGACGACGCAGGCGATGAAGTAAACGGCTTCGCCGGTCGGGAGGAAGTAGAGGTTGGCCCGGCTGTCCCGCCCCCGGTAACCGTACCTGGAGGTCACGTCAAGGTCGCCTCAAATAGTGAACTTCACCTCCATCACACTGGAGGTCACACCGGAAGACAGGAACTGACACTGATAAACTGAAGGATGGGGGGATGAAGGATGGAGGGATGAAGGATGGAGGGATGAAGGATGGAGGATGGAGGGATGAAGGATGGAGGGATGAAGGATGTAGGATGGAGGGATGAAGGATGGAGGGATGAAGGATGGAGGGATGTAAGATGGGGGGATGAAGGGATGTAGGATGGAAGGATGAAGGATGGTGGGATGTAGGATGAAGGGATGAAGGATGTAGGATGGAGGATGGAGGGACGAAGGATGGAGGGATTAAGGGATGTAGGATGGAGGGATGAAGGATGGAGGGATGAAGGGATGGAGGATGTAGGGATGAAGGATGGAGAGATGAAGGGATGAAGGATGAAGGATGGAGGGATGTAGGATGAAGGGATGAAGGATGGAGGGATGGAGGATGTAGGATGGAGGGATGGAGGATGGAGGGATGGAGGATGGGGGGATGGAGGGATGGAGGATGGAGGGATGGAGGATGGGGGGATGGAGGATGTAGGATGGAGGGATGGAGGGATGGAGGATGTAGGATGAAGGATGGAGGGATGAAGGATGGAGGGATGGAGGATACACCCAGTCCAGCTCCAGCCTCTCTGACGGAGGCTCCATCTTCAGCTCCTCGTAGTTCTGGATGTTGGACGGGACGTACATGGTGATGGGCCGGCCGCGGATGAACATCTTGATGGACTGTCCTGGAACACAAACACTCTTCATCATCACATCCTCTTCATCATCACACCACCTTCACCCAGCCGGTTTCAAGGTTCTGAAAGGTTTTCTGGGTCGGTAGTGATGCTTCATCACTTGGTACCTTCAGCTTCATCACTTGGTACCTTCAGCTTCATCACTTGGTACCTTCAGCTTCAGTCGTTCAGATAAAAACACCACTCAAGTGTTTCTCTGGTTCTGTTTCTCTGGTTCTGTTTCAACTGGTTCTGTTTCTCTGGTTCTGTTTCATCTGGTTCTGTTTCATCTGGTTCTGTTTCTCTGGTTCTGTTTCATCTGGTTATGTTTTTCTGGTTTTGTTTCTCTGGTTCTGTTTCTCTGGTTCTGTTTCTCTGGTTCTGTTTCTCTGGTTCTGTTTCTCTGGTTGTGTTTCTCTGGTTGTGTTTCTCTGGTTCTGTTTCTCTGGTTCTGTTTCTCTGGTTCTGTTTGCGTATTTCAAGCGTCACAAAGTGTTAAAGTGATCTTCATCCTCTGAACTGAAGATGATGAAGACTGTTGTTTCATCCTGATCTCATCGTTTCAGTTCTACCATCATACCTCGTTCTGTAAAACCTCGTTATTATAATAATACCAGGTTTAGTCATTCCCTCCATCCTGGGTGGTGGTGAACTACGTCTGTAGCCACAGCTGCTCTGGAGCAGACTGATGGAGGAGAGGCTGCTCATCTGCACCATCACCAACCACTCACTCTCTCACTACATCCACCCTCTGATCACCACCAACCACTCACTCTCTCACTACATCCACCCTCTGACCATCACCAACCACTCACTCTCTCACTACATCCACCCTCTGATCACCACCAACCACTCTCTCTCTCACTACATCCACCCTCTGATCACCACCAACCACTCACTCTCTCACTACATCCACCCTCTGATCACCACCAACCACTCACTCTCTCACTACATCCACCCTCTGACCATCACCAACCACTCACTCTCTCACTACATCCACCCTCTGACCACCACCAACCACTCTCTCTCTCACTACATCCACCCTCTGATCACCACCAACCACTCTCTCTCTCACTACATCCACCCTCTGATCACCACCAACCACTCACTCTCTCACTACATCCACCCTCTGATCACCACCAACCACTCTCTCTCTCACTACATCCACCCTCTGATCACCACCAACCACTCACTCTCTCACTACATTCACCCTCTGACCACCACCAACCACTCACTCTCTCCCTACATTCACACAGGCACTGCCCATGTAGGCAGGCAGAGATGGGAATCAAACCTGCAACCTTCTGATTGGGAGACGACCGCTCTCCCAACCGAGCCATGCCGCCCCACAAAAACCACCAACAGCACCCACCAGAGGCCAAACATGAAAACTACACATTTTTCAAAGTTTCTGCTGTTTCCATGGAAACAGACTTCAGAATGAGGGTGACAGGGTGACAGGGTGACAGGGTGACAGGGTGACAGAGTGACAGGGTGACAGGGTGACAGAGTGACAGGGTGACAGGGTGACACGGTGACAGGGTGACAGAGTGACAGGGTGACAGCAGACGTACCTTGGCCGTAGGTTCCTCTCCTGGATCCGGTGGAACCTGCAGTGATAAAACACTTTCAGTCACTGATCAGACGTCAGCAAACTTTTCGCGTCTTAAAGTCAACTTCATCCTGAAGTTCAAGTTCCTCCTGACTGGAACCAAGCTCCTCCTGACTGGAACCAAGTTCCTCCTGACTGGAACCAAGCTCCTCCTGACTGGAACCAAGCTCCTCCTGACTGGAACCAAGCTCCTCCTGACTGGAACCAAGCTCCTCCTGACTGGAACCAAGCTCCTCCTGACCGGAACCAAGCTCCTCCTGACCGGAACCAAGCTCCTCCTGACCGGAACCAAGTTCCTCCTGACTGGAACCAAGCTCCTCCTGACCGGAACCAAGCTCCTCCTGACCGGAACCAAGCTCCTCCTGACCGGAACCAAGTTCCTCCTGACCGGAACTAAGTTCCTCCTGACTGGAACCAAGCTCCTCCTGACTGGAACCAAGCTCCTCCTGACTGGAACCAAGTTCCTCCTGACTGGAACCAAGCTCCTCCTGACTGGAACCAAGCTCCTCCTGACTGGAACCAAGTTCCTCCTGACTGGAACCAAGCTCCTCCTGACCGGAACCAAGCTCCTCCTGACCGGAACCAAGTTCCTCCTGACCGGAACCAAGCTCCTCCTGACCGGAACCAAGCTCCTCCTGACCGGAACCAAGCTCCTCCTGACCGGAACCAAGTTCCTCCTGACCGGAACCAAGTTCCTCCTGACTGGAACCAAGTTCCTCCTGACTGGAACCAAGTTCCTCCTGACTGGAACCAAGTTCCTCCGTCAATAAGATTTTACTTCCTTTAAGTAACTGCAAACGCTCCACTTCTTCTCATTTTCATTTGGTTCTACTTGTTCTTACTGATTTTATTTCAACATAAAGGTCGAGGCGATGATGGTAAAATCAATTTCTAGTATTACTTTTATACACACACACATATATATATATACACACATATATATATATATATATATATATATATATATATATATATATATATATATATATATATATATATATATATATATATATATATATATATATATCGGCATGTTGTTGTTTCGCCTGTTTGTTTATCTTTTTTGTCTTTTTTATCTTATTTATTTCAAGATGTTGTTGTAGAACCCGCTCGCACACAGGAAGTGATCCTGTGGACAGACTAGTCCAGAGGGACGCAGGGACAGCAGGAGGTGAAGAGCCTGTCCTCACCTGCGCTGGAGATCAGCTCCTTGGCCCGGCTGTGGAGAGCAGAGACAGGAAGTGAGACGGCGTCTGTCAGCCTCATGGGAACGTTGTGATTCACACGCCGGGGAACGCTCCGGCGGCGTGGAGCAGACCGTGAGCGGCGGCGGCGGCGGCGGCAGCGGCGGGCTCACCTCTCCAGGCTGGGCGAGCGGGCCAGCAGGTTGGCCGAGGACGCCGCCTTCTTGTCCAGACGTTTCCTCTGCGGCTCCTGGTTCCCCAGCTTCTCACTGTTCCTCCGAGCCCTGCGGCGCCGAGGAGACACCGTCACACGCCACGTCCAACCTCGCCTCCGAAGGAGCAAGTTCAGCTACAGAAGTCTAGAGACCAAACCTCCAGCAGGTGGAGAACCACAGACCAAACCTCCAGCAGGTGGAGAACCACAGACCAAACCTCCACCAGGTGGAGAACCACAGACCAAACCTCCACCAGGTGGAGAACCAGAAAACAGGTCAACTGCACCAGAACCAAAGAGTCAGGGTCGAGCTGGAACCTTCACCTCACCACAGGATCCACTTCCAGAACCTCCAGAACGTCCAGAATGCCCAGAATATCCAGAACGTCCAGAATATCCAGAACGTCCAGAACGTATCTCCAAAGGCCCAAACAGCCCAGACCGGCTGGTCTCCAAAGGTCAAACATCTGTAAAGTCTCAACCTGTTCAAGGTAACAGATTATAATCTGAGTCTGGCTGCAGGCCAGAAAAGAAACTGGATTAGAGGTTCACAGTGGGACTGGTCACCACTGTGGCTCCCTGAGCCTGACCTTTGACCCCCAGCATCAGCCTAACCCTAACCCTAACCTTAACCCTAACCTAGCCCTTACCCTAGCCCTAACCCCCCTAACCCTAGCCCTAACTCTAGCCCTAACCCTATAACCCTAACCTAACCCTACCCTAACCCTAACCGTAGCCCTAACCCTACCCTAACCCTAACCTTAACCCTAGCCCTATAACCCTACCCTAACCCTAACCTAACCCTATAACCCTACCCTAACCCTAACCCTAACCCTAACCGTAGCCCTAACCCTACCCTAACCCTAACCCTAGCCCTATAACCCTACCCTAACCCTAACCTAACCCTATAACCCTACCCTAACCCTAACCTTAACCCTAGCCCTATAACCCTACCCTAACCCTACCCTAACTCTAACTCTAACCCTAACCCTAACCCTAACCGCTTTATTCAGGAAACACAAAAGAATCTGAACCAACAAACAAAAACACACCTGCAGAGACGGTACACTACTTAGTACTCCTACTGAGTAAAAAGACATATTGGCAGGAAGTCCCGCCCCTTTTTTGGCAAAACCGAATCATTTTATGTTGAGACAGTGGGGGTGTCCGCAGCGGTTGAAAGTAACTAAAAGTAACTGAGTTACTTTTTAAGGGAGTAAATAGTAATCGCTCATCGTATGTGGCAACACCGACCGCCTCAGACCAGATCTCATGTTCTGTGACACCCCCACCCTGACCACACCCCCACTCCGACCACACCCCCACTCCGACCACACCTCCACTCTGACCACACCTCCACTCTGACCACACCTCCACTCTGACCACACCTCCACTCCGGCCACACCCACTGGACTCAGAGGAACTGAAACTCCAGCATGTCGCTCTCCTTCCTCTCCTCCAATGAACACATGATGCTGTTTTGCTCATGACAGGATGAGGAGCAGAACCAGAGCCAGCTGAGGTTCTGCTTCAGGTTCCCTTCAGGAACCAAGACCCATTACAGAGAAGTCAGTTAGAGAGCACATGCATGTGATGAAGAGGAGCTCAAACATCTGGAGGGTTAAAGAACAAACATCTGGAGGGTTAAAGAACAAACATCTGGAGGGTTACAGAACAAACATCTGGAGGGTTAAAGAACAAACATCTGGAGGGTTACAGAACAAACATCTGGAGGGTTAAAGAACAAACATCTGGAGGGTTAAAGAACAAACATCTGGAGGGTTACAGAACAAACATCTGGAGGGTTAAAGAACAAACATCTGGAGGGTTACAGAACAAACATCTGGAGGGTTACAGAACAAACATCTGGAGGGTTACAGAACAAACCACCGCATGCAAAGAACTGATCCATGTTAGGAGAAGGAAGGTTGGTGGTTTGGAGAGGAAACCTGGAGGCAGAGAACCCTTCTGCACCGTCACCAGCTGTGCACATCTGCACCGTCTCACCACGTCACCAGCTGTGACGCAGTGAGGCTGCAGTGGCTGAGGGTCGACTCTGCTTCTCCGTGTGTGTGTGTGTGTGTGTGTGTGTGTGTGTGTGTGTGTGTGTGTGTGTGTCTGTGTCTGTGTGTGTGTGTGTGTTTGTGTGTGTGTGTGTGTGTCTGTGTGTGTGTGTCTGTGTGTGTGTTTGTGTGTCTGTGTGTGTGTGTGTGTGTGTGTCTGTGTTTGTGTGTGTCTGTGTGTGTGTGTGTATGTGTGCGTGTGTGCTTGTGTGTGTGTGTGTCTGTGTGTGTCTGTGTGTGTGTGTGTGTGTGTGTGTCTGTGTGTGTGTGTGTGTGTGTCTGTGTGTGTGTGTGTTTGTGTGTCTGTGTGTGTGTGTCTGTGTGTCTGTGTGTGTGTGTCTGTGTGTCTGTGTCTGTGTGTGTGTCTGTGTGTGTGTCTGTGTGTGTGTCTGTGTGCGTGTGCTTGTGTGTGAGTGTGGGGGGGGGGGGGTTGCAGAGTTTAGATCAGACAGTGGGAGCTGATTGGTTTAGATCAGACAGTGGGAGCTGATTGGTCCAGAGCCCTGCAGTCAGCCAGAGAGAGAAGAGGCTTGTGGTTAATATACGGCGGCGGCGAGGCGAGACCACGCACAGCGGCTTGTGTCCTCGATGGGGGGCGGGGGGGGCGGAGCGGGGGCCCGGGTTCTGCTCGGAGGGTTTGGGTGAAGCCGGGGTGGAGCCCGGCTCCTCCGGGGAGCAGCTCCCACCCTGGAACTCGTCCCTCTGGAGGCCCCTGACGGTACTGCGCTGAATGGGCTCCTCCACTGAAGACGCCCAGGCCGGGTCCTTGTCCCGGTCCCGGTCCCCCCCGCCCTCGTCGTCCTCCTCGGGCTCCTGATCCTCCTCCTCCATGCCGGGCACGCGGTGGAGCTTGGCCCGGGCCCCTCCGGGTGCCGGTGGCCCCGGGGGCAGGGCGTCCTCCAGCTGCAGGCTCAGGACCCGCCGGTGCAGCGGGACCTGGTCCTGCCCGGTGTCCGGCCCTGGGGGGGCGGGCTCGGTCTGAGTGGACCTGTCCAAGGTGGGGGGTCTGGGCCTGAGGTCCGGGGACAACGGGCCTCCTATGTGGCCGTTAGCTTTGGTCAGACTCTCTGACTGATGGCTGGAAAGAAGTGACAGTTTAATAATCATGTGTCCTGAGACCAAACAGGGAGGACAGTCCATCACTGGTCTGTCTCTGTCTCACGCAGCAGCACTTCCTGGATCACATGATGGTGAAGGATTATCTGCACACTCATTTCTAATTAGGATTCATTAGTTACACTGAACATACATTCTTTTCTAAAAATGTGTTTTCATGAAGTTTTCTTTCTTTTATCCTCCAATTACTGCATTTCTGGACTATAAGCCTCACTTTTCCTACTGGTCTGGTGCAACTAATTAAAATAAATTCATTTCAGAGATGTGGCATTTCAAACATTTGTGCAATCACATACAGAACCGACACACACACACACACACACACGCACACGTGGGGGGGTGGGGTTCTTGAAGAGGAATGAAGAAGTGACGTAGGAGGAGGAACGTGTTCTCTTGCTCTGCAGGGAGTCCTGTTTTCATATGGTCTTGGTGCCTTTATATTGAACACAGAATGATCTAATGCATAGACATATAGTAGTAGACTTCTACAAGATTGTGTATGTCTACACAGTAGAAATACTCTAGTAGATCGTCTACTGTATGGTGTAGACTAGAGGCTCACACATATATGAAGATCTACTAGCATATGTCTACGCTGTCGGCTGGGTGGAGCAGACATTCACTACAGGGACAGACTGACGGAGATCATTTATTAAAAGTCCCTCATTAGTCCTCAGACAGGACATTTCTGTCTCCACACCTGGACTGACGTCCCAGAAGTGAAGACAGTCTGTCCTCTCTGTCCCTGGCTGGTTTCAGGTTTTAAAAAGTGTGTTGCTCCAACCAGCCAATCAGGAATCAAACCCTATATAGTGTCATCAGGGGTTCAGCCAATCCCAATCAAGGTAGGCCCTCCCTTTGACTCCTCCCACAATTAGGCAGCTCTGCTCTGGCACATGGCACCACGAGAGGACGTACTTCCTCCTCTTCCCAAGATGGGCATGTGTGGGCGGAGCCAGTCCAGCTCACACAGACACAGCAGATTCTGAATGCAGCTCCTATGATCCAATATTCAAATGAGGGAAATCAAAGAGGAGCTAGAACCTTAGAACACTGTGACGGTCGGTACCTGCTGGGCTGACGGATCCCGTCCACTCCTGAAGCGGAGCACAGCTTCCTGCCGCTGCACCCGTCCGAGCAGCCGGCCTGGTTCAGCACTCGAGCAGCAGCCGGGTTCACTGAGGGAGTCAGAGCAGAGCCTCCGTCACCCTGGAGCAGCCTGGACTCCGTCACCCTGGAGCAGCCTGGACATCAACACGCTGTTCCAGGCTGCAGGCTCCATCCATCCTGTCATCCATCCATCCTTCCATCCATCCATTAATTCATCCATCCATCCATCCATTCGTTCATCCATGCATTCGTCCGTCCGTCCATCCATCCATCCTTTCATCCATCCATCCATTAATTCATCCATCCATTCATTCATTCGTTCATCCATGCATTCGTCCGTCCGTCCATCCATCCATCCTTTCATCCATCCATCCATCCTTCCATCCATCCATCCATCCGTCCGTCCGTCCATCCTTCCATCCATCCATCCTTTCATCCATCCATCCATCCTTTCATCCATCCATCCATCCTTCCTTTCATCCATCCATCCATCCTTTCATCCATCCGTCCGTCCATCCTTCCATCCATCCATCCTTTCATCCATCCATCCATCCATCCTTCCTTTCATCCATCCATCCATCCTTTCATCCATCCATCCTTCCTTTCATCCATCCATCCTTCCTTTCTTCCATCCTTTCATCCATCCATCCATCCTTTCATCCATCCTTTCCTCCATCCTTTCATCCATCCAGCCACCAGAAGGATTGAATTGTTCTAATTTCTGGCAGCAGAATGAAGAAAACAATAAGTGAGTTTGTCTCCCAGAATAACTTGAATCATTTAGAGTTTTCACCAAACACACTAGTTTGTCCCCACTGTGTCCCGAGTGGACAGAAGAGCTTCAGGCCTTCAGACTGTGAGACGCTGGGGACAAAGAGCTTTCAGAAGCTGAGAAGGAGAAACCAGTGTGGGTCCTTTAACCTGCTTCTGGATCCACGTTCAGCTTCAGTGATCTGATGCTGACTTCCAAATGGTTTGATCCGGTCTCTGGACCAGGTCTCTGGACCAGGTGTCTGGACCAGGTCTCTGGACCAGGTCTTACCCGGTCCCTGCTGGACGTGTGGACTGTGTTCAGTCTTTCTCTCAGAGCAGCTTGTTTCTAACTGGTTGAGTTCTGTGATCAGACAGAAACCCAAACCCTGAAGCTGACTGTCTTCACATCACCTACATATTGTGCCATACGAGACATTAAACTGAGACCCCGTCACCACGGCAACACCTGGAACCATGGTTTCTGTCCGACCCTCCTCACGACACCAGGAGCCTGAAGACGGCTTTTTATAAAAACGTCTCAGAGAGGACAAGACGCACATGAGCTGAAAACCATGATGTCATGGCCCCGCCTCCTGACCTTTAACCCCGCCTGCCACGCCGTGACGTCAGTCACCACCAACATGGCGGACTACCTGCTCCAGGTGGCGCTGCAGGAGCTGCATGTCCGACCAAATCTCTCAGGTTATGGATATTAATGACACCAGATGTTTCCATGGCGACTGTGTGGGAGGTCCTTAAGGCGTAGAGGCCAGGTAATATCGTATACGGCCCAAAACAAAAAGACTCAAAGTCCAAAGAAGTGGAGTTGGAAGAAGAAAAAGCTGATTTAGAGAAGAAGAAGCACAAAGTCCGTCTCCAGATCTGAACAAAGAACCTTTCCAGCTCAATACGGAATATGACAGACTTACTTCACACACGAGTGAAACCTGACTGTTGTTGTGATGTTTATGAGCACGGAGACAGAACAGGGGGGTTCTGATGAGACAACTGAAAGGTTCCAGGGCCAAGCAGATTATTAAAGGGATGAAATCGCAGGACGGCCAGATTGTCACTGACCAGTTGGGATTAAATGATGCATTTCAAAGCTCCGACCACGATCTGAACAGCTCTAATAATTCTGGTGGTCCTTCCTCCTCATTACTTCTTTAGAGATTTGCCTCGTCCAGCTTGGTCTCCAGATCAGGTCACTGCCTCGGATGCACCAATACAGAGGCAGGAGATTGAGGAGGCTATCCAATGTTCACAACCCCAGAACCCCCTGGTCCTGATGCCTTGCTCAGGGAGTCTTACGCAGCGTTTCTAAACAACTAAGACTTGTTTTAGCAGCAGCAGCAGCAGCAGCAGCAGCAGCAGCAGCAGCAGCAGCAGCAGCAGCAGCAGCAGCAGCGTAGACTAACCCTAACCCTGAAGAAGGAGACCCTCCCTGACACTATGAATCAGGCTTGTAGAACCGCTCAGATAAAGATAGACCCCCTGAGAGTGTGCGTCTTATAGGCCAGTCTCACTTTTAAACTGTGATTATAAAATCCTGGGCCGTGGTCTGGAAGGGGTTTTGCCCCACATCGTATCATCAGAGCAGACAGACGCTCCTTCTCAGTGCACGTGGTTTGTTTAATATCATGTCCACTCTGTGCCAGACTGACTCTGAAGGCCTTCTGTCCATTGGACAGTGGAGTGGGACGGCCTGCTGATACTGTGGTGGTACATTCATATCATGGGTTAGACTACTGTGTGCTTGCCCTTCGGCAATGGTACTAACAAGGAACCATTATTCAAAATTGTTCAGGCTCCACCGTGGCACCCGTCAGCGGGCTCCCCTTCTTTTTGTGCGAGCTATCGAGCCTCTAGCCAGAGCGATAAGAAACGATCATTCTATCCATGGCATCACAAGATTTGGCCCTGAACATAGATTATCATTGTATGCTGATGATCTGCTATCATTTGTGTCCAAGGCTGAGACTACTGTTCCCCTCATTCTGGAGCTTCTTGGGAGATATGGAGAACTCTCGGGGTATAAACTGAATCTGACAAACACAACATTACAAGATATTAAACAAAATGGACACCTTTGTCTGTCTCGGGGTCACTGGAACAAGAAATGTTTGTAAGCTCTTTAAAAATAGTTTTGATGCACTGCAACACAAAGTTCAGCAGGACGGATCCAGCTGGTCACTCCCTCCACTCTGATTGGCTGGGAGAGTAAATGTCAAAATGTCTGTCCTCCCCAGGTATTTCTATTGATCTCAGAGCCTCCCTGTCTTCATCTTGAAGCTTGATTCTGGGATATTATCTTCTAACAACATGAAGCCCCGTCTGCATAAAGAAGACCTGCAGAAGTTAAAGCAGGACGGCGGCCGAGCACTTCCAAATCTTCCATAGTCCTACTGGGCTGCTGGTCTTTGTGGTCCGTCCCTTTGGGTTCATTGCTATTGTGGTAATAATGTACCAAAGTGGGTGGAGCTGGAGGAGCTGTCCTGTAGCGCCTTGTCCCTACCAGCTGGAATTGGCGCATCAGTTCCACTACCTCCATACATAACATTTAATAATCCTGTTGTCCATAGTTCTGTTCAAATTGACTTACAATGTAGAAACATTTTGGTCTCCAAAGTCTGAGTCTCTCCAGTCCAACAGCATCAAACTCCTTTTCCCTTCCTTCCTTCCATGGATGGCAAAGGTTGGAAAATGTTTAAAGACCTCTGGATTGAAAACTCATTTGTTTCTTTAGAACAATTATCTGTTAAATATGATTTACCTCCTTCTCATTTTAGATACTAGTAAGTAAGGCACTTTGTTTTCGCCTCTGTTCCCAGACAAACCTCCCTATGATGTTATTGACGAGGTGATATCGGTTCTACTATGCTACGCTTGGTTCCCAGTTTGGGTTCTCCTTCCAGTACCAGTGAAGCAGACGGACTAAAGTTTAGACAAAGTGTGCGAGACACTCTCTTATTCAGTTTAAAGAGGTACACCCAGCTCACATTCACAAATCTGAACGGGCAAGAATTCACCCTCATACTGACCCAACGTGCGACTGGTGTACATCTGAGGAAGACACTTTAATACTTGTGTTTTGGCTTGGTCCCAAAATACAGCAGTATTGGGAGGGTATCTTCTTGTGTACTTGGTGTAAATATAACATTGAGTGTCCTTTTACTGCATATCGGGGTTACTAGTGAGGGGTGAGGACTGCCTGGTGAGGGCTGAGGGGTGAGGACTGCCTGTAGGGGTCACTGGTGAGGGGTGAGGACTGGCTGGTGAGGGGTGAGGACTGCCTGGTGAGGGGTCACTGGTGAAGGGTTCGGACTGGCTGGTGAGGGGTGAGGACTGCCTGTCGGGGTCACTGGTGAGGGGTGAGGACCTCCTGGTGAGGGGTGAGGACTGCCTGTCAGAGTCACTAGTGAGGGGTGAGGACCGCCTGGTGAGGGGTGAGGACCTCCTGGTGAGGGGTGAGGACTGCCTGTAGGGGTCACTAGTGAGGGGTGAGGACCTCCTGGTGAGGGGTGAGGACCTCCTGGTGAGGGGTGAGGACTGCCTGTAGGGGTCACTAGTGAGGGGTGAGGACCTCCTGGTGAGGGGTGAGGACCGCCTGTAGGGGTCACTAGTGAGGGGTGAGGACCGCCTGGTGAGGGGTGAGGACCGCCTGTAGGGGTCACTAGTGAGGGGTGAGGACCGCCTGGTGAGGGGTGAGGACTGCCTGTCAGGGTCACTAGTGAGGGGTGAGGACCGCCTGGTGAGGGGTGAGGACCTCCTGGTGAGGGGTGAGGACTGCCTGTAGGGGTCACTAGTGAGGGGTGAGGACCTCCTGGTGAGGGGCGAGGACCGCCTGGTGAGGGGTGAGGACCGCCTGGTGAGGGGTGAAGACCTCCTGGTGAGGGGTGAGGACTGCCTGTAGGGGTCACTAGTGAGGGGTGAGGACCGCCTGGTGAGGGGTGAGGACCTCCTGGTGAGGGGTGAGGACTGCCTGTAGGGGTCACTAGTGAGGGGTGAGGACCTCCTGGTGAGGGGCGAGGACCGCCTGGTGAGGGGTGAGGACCGCCTGGTGAGGGGTGAAGACCTCCTGGTGAGGGGTGAGGACTGCCTGTAGGGGTCACTAGTGAGGGGTGAGGACCTCCTGGTGAGGGGTGAGGACCGCCTGTAGGGGTCACTAGACCACTGCTCTGTCGGCACGCCGCCTGTTCCTGCTGAAAAGGAAGGACGCTGCCCGCCGACTGTTTCATTGGGGGAAAGATGTAATATATCATCTTAAAGTGGAGAAAAGCAGATTAGGGTGGAGGAGTTCTGAAGACATTTATCAGGTGGGGGTTCTCTCACTGTTTTTAACAATCCAGCCACTGAAGTACAGGAGAGAATCTTTATCCAGTATTCTGGCTGTTTTACTCACTGAAGGTCGACATACACAGTATTTGTGTTTTACAGATTGTTATTCTTATAGCGGGGGCAGGGAGTTAGTTTTTGTATTGGGGGGAGGGGGGGGGGGGTTGTCTTTCTATACTTGGGGGACAGTCTCTGGGGGATTCTCCACTAACCTGCAGCCAGTCTGGTCCTCAGCCCTGCAGGTTGGGAGGTTTACAAAGTCTCACCTGCAATGAGCTGCTGCTTCAGTAGGGGGAGGAGCTGGTCGTGGAGGCGGAGCCTGCGCAGGGCGTCGGCCAGCGAGGACTTGAGCAGCGTGATCTCGTCCTCCTGCGCCTGCAGACGAACCTCCATCATGGACGCTCGGTCCGGGAAGCCGGCGCTGCCGTCTGCCGACACGTCGTCTGTGAAGGAACCACAACCTTCAGCCCGTCAGTCCAACACGGAGAACCTCCACCACGTTACTCTCTGCTTTCCTTTGACAAATATATTTAGTGGAAAATATATCAATTGACAACTACACTACAAACTACAAACTACACACTACACCAGCACTACAGTTTTCAGTTTGTTTTATTTTTTTTCTTTCGACAAAAAACAGAAAAAAACGACAAACAAATAATAATGAAACACATAAATTAAACTCAACAACATTCAGCAGAGCCTAATGGAGGTCACACAAACTATACAGCACTTAGTGAGGCAGGACCTGCAAGTCCTGCAAGTCCTGCAAGTCCTGCAAGTCCTGGAGGTCTGAAACGGGGACGGGGACGGGGGGGACGGGGGGGGGTACCACTGCGCTAAAGAAGTAAAACTAATCCTTTCTGGTTGGACCAAATCTAGTTGCTTGGTTTAACAGGAGGGAACAAAGATGGCAATAAATGGGCGGGGCTATAACTCAGTTCTCATTCTGGTGGAAATGACATGAAGATGAGTGGAGCAGCAGTTCTGCAGGCGTCGGCAAAAGGAAACCATGTGACTCAAATGAGTCACGTCTGTCCTCCACCTCCAGGAGGACTTAGGACGAACCTCAGATGTTTAGAAAGACGGGAGATAATCTGCATTTATAGAGAATCTGCTGGGATTAGGAAGATTACATGAAGTAACTGGAACAGTTTAGATGTTCAGATTCTGCTGCTCACTGCCGACGAGCGTCACTCCATACCGCTGAGTCAGCACAAATAGTGGCAGCTCTGTCACTGTGTGTGTGTGTGTGTGTGTGTGTGTGTGTGTGTGTGTGTGTGTGTGTGTGTGTGTGTGTGTGTGTGTGTGTGTGTGTGTGTGTGTGTGTGTGTGTGTGTGTGTGTGTGTGTGTGAGAGCGAGGGAGGGGGGGGGTGGACGGGGAGACAGAGAGAGGGGGAGGGAAAAAAGAGAGAGAGAATAATAGGTATGTATAATAACTAATCTATAACTAACAATAAAGTATCAATAAAGTAGCAGTAAAAATCAAAAAGGGTCAATAAATGTGTCAATGAAGTAACAGTCATGATTAAAGAGTATTAATGAAGTAGCAGTAATGATTAAAGAGTATTAATGAAGTAGCAGTAATGATTAAAGAGTATTAATGAAGTAGCAGTAACGATTAAAGAGTATTAATGAAGTAGCAGTAATGATTAAAGAGTATTAATGAAGTAGCAGTAACGATTAAAGAGTATTAATGAAGTAGCAGTAACAGTTCAACATATTGCTGCCATGTTTTGACGTTGGAGGATGGAGGATGGAGGGTGGAGGGTGGAGGATGGAGGATGGAGGATAGAGGATAGAGGATAGAGGATGGTGGGTGGAGGATGGAGGATAGAGGATGGTGGGTGGAGGATGGAGGATGGAGGATAGAGGATAGAGGATGGTGGGTGGAGGATGGAGGATGGAGGGTGGAGGGTGGAGGATGGAGGATAGAGGATGGTGGGTGGAGGATGGAGGATGGAGGATAGAGGATAGAGGATGGTGGGTGGAGGATGGAGGGTGGAGGATGGAGGATAGAGGATAGAGGATGGTGGGTGGAGGATGGTGGGTGGAGGATGGTGGGTGGAGGATGGAGGGTGGAGGATGGAGGATAGAGGATAGAGGATGGTGGGTGGAGGATGGAGGATGGAGGTTGGAGGAGGTTGCCCCTCGCCTGTTGCTCATAATAATAAACACTGATGTGCTTCAACATCACAGTTTTTGATTGACGCCTCCAACAAGCTCCGCCTCCAACAAGCTCCGCCTCCTGCAGCCTCTGTGTTGTGAAGTGTTGGACGTCAAACGGGTTCAAGTTCACGGAACCGGTTCCACTGAAGCTCGTCCAACAAATCCTGCAAAGAGTCTGTTTCCACTTTAACTGTGTGAGACGGACACACCACTTCTGTTTCACTGTGTGTGTGTGTGTGTGTGTGTGTGTCTGTGGTTGTGTGTGTGGTTGTGAGCAGTACAGTGGAAACAGCGTGCCCTGCCACGGACTGCAATTACCCAGGATGTTGGCGCTTGTGAAACTATTTCCTGGTGAAACATCCTGGGGTCAGAAAGTGTCGAAGCTTTCAGCCCTTTTGGTGAGACAGACGTCCAACGTCCAAACTCCCGTCCCCCTGCAGGTTGTAACGGGTTTGGTGAAGGTCAGTGTTCAGAAGGTCAGTGTTCAGACGACGGTCAGTGTTCAGATGGTCAGTAGGTCAGTGTTCAGACGGTCAGTGTTCAGACGGTCAGTAGGTCAGTGTTCAGACGGTCAGTGTTCAGACGGTCAGTAGGTCAGTGTTCAGACGGTCAGTGTTCAGACGGTCAGTAGGTCAGTGTTCAGACGATGGTCAGTGTTCAGACGGTCAGTAGGTCAGATGGTCAGTGTTCAGATGGTCAGTAGGTCAGATGGTCAGTGTTCAGATGGTCAGTAGGTCAGTGTTCAGACGATGGTCAGTGTTCAGACGGTCAGTAGGTCAGTGTTTACAAGGTCAGTGTTCAGACGGTCAGTGTTCAGATGGTCAGTAGGTCAGTGTTCAGTAGGTCAGTGTTCAGTAGGTCAGTGTTCAGACGGTCAGTAGGTCAGTGTTCAGACGACGGTCAGTGTTAAAGTAACTATGTTCAGATAGTTGAGGTTAGTTGGGTCATGGTGAGGTTCCAGGTACTGATCTTGAGTTTTATTCAGGATTCAGGAACACTGGAAACCAGCAAGTGACGACAGAAGTGGTTTGTAGGGTTCAGTTGTAGGTCCTGGAGCACATGAGGTCCAGTCCCCTCACAGGTCCAGAGAGACAAACCGGTCTTATGTTTGGACAGACTCACAGCGTTGTAGTCCGGCAGAGTCCAGAGCGAAGTGGCGCTTCACTTCTGGTGTGAGTGTGTCCGAAGGACGGGGCTGGTTCTGGTCCAAAACCAGTCCATATTTGTGGCGCCGGACAGAAAAGACGAGAGTTTTCTGGCTCCAGCTGCACTCAGCTGTCTCCTCCAGCAAGACGTCCAACGCAGGACAGGAGCTCACGGACCGAAGGAAGGGAACGCTCTGCTCTGCTTGGTACTAAGGAGGCAAGAGGTCCTGGCTCAGTACCACATTCTGAACAAATCCTGCAGAGCCTGCAGACTGAAACAGGCCCGGGTCAGAACCTGGAATCACAGCCTGCCAGGGAATGTCGAGGGCAGATCCGTTTCCACATGGTCCCTTGGGGAAGGACACCAACGGGCCTGCCAAGAACCTCTTAGTCTGAACGGTTGGTGTTCCTGATAGGAACGGTCGCAGCTTTCAGTAGTCCGACTGCAGAGTCCCTCAGCTCTCCTCTGAACCCGTCCAAATCAGGAACGTCTTTGTTCCTCTGGTTCCGGACTTTAGTCCACAGACTGTCTACATCACTCACATCCTGACATTCAGCTTCCTCACAGTCTGAACCAGAACCAGATCCAGATCCAGGTCCTCCACACTTTGGATTCATTCAGTTCAGGAATCTGAAGCTTCCACACACCGATTCTAACGATCCTAGAGTACCTAGTGTACCTAGAGTACCTAGAGTACCTAGAGTACCTAGAGCCTCCCCAGCAGTTCCTCTCCGCCATGCCGCTCCGTTGTCTGGAGCTTCTGACGTCGTTACACTCGTGTGCTGCGATGCTGCGTTCAAGTCCGGCTCGGAGAATCGGCTACTCTTCTACTGCAGCCGCACGGTGGTGTGGTGGTGTAGTAGTGTAGTAGTGTAGTGATGTAGTGATGTAGTGGTGTGGTGGTGTAGTAGTGTAGTGGTGTAGTGGTGTGGTGGTGTAGTAGTGTAGTGGTGTAGTAGTGTAGTGGTGGTGTAGTAGTGTAGTGGTGTAGTGGTGTGGTGGTGTAGTAGTGTGGTGGTGTAGTGGTGTGGTGGTGTAGTGGTGTAGTAGTGTAGTGATGTAGTGGTGTGGTGGTGTAGTAGTGTAGTGGTGTAGTGGTGTGGTGGTGTAGTAGTGTAGTGGTGTAGTAGTGTAGTGGTGGTGTAGTAGTGTAGTGGTGTAGTGGTGTGGTGGTGTAGTAGTGTGGTGGTGTAGTGGTGTGGTGGTGTAGTGGTGTAGTAGTGTAGTGATGTAGTGGTGTGGTGGTGTAGTAGTGTAGTGGTGTAGTGGTGTGGTGGTGTAGTAGTGTAGTGGTGTAGTAGTGTAGTGGTGGTGTAGTAGTGTAGTGGTGTAGTGGTGTGGTGGTGTAGTAGTGTGGTGGTGTAGTGGTGTGGTGGTGTAGTAGTAGTGTGGTGGTGTAGTGGTGTAGTAGTGTGGTAGTGTAGTGATGTAGTGGTGTGGTGGTGTAGTAGTGTAGTGGTGTAGTGGTGTGGTGGTGTGGTGGTGTAGTAGTGTAGTGGTGTAGTAGTGTAGTGGTGGTGTAGTGGTGTGGTGGTGTAGTAGTGTGGTGGTGTAGTGGTGTGGTGGTGTAGTGGTGTAGTAGTGTAGTGATGTAGTGGTGTAGTAGTGTGGTGGTGTAGTGGTGTGGTGGTGTAGTAGTGTGGTAGTGTAGTGGTGTGGTGGTGTAGTGGTGTGGTGGTGTAGTGGTGTGGTGGTGTGGTGGTGTAGTAGTGTAGTGGTGTGGTGGTGTAGTAGTGTGGTGGTGTAGTAGTGTAGTAGTGTGGTGGTGTAGTAGTGTAGTGGTGTAGTAGCGTAGAGGTGTAGTAGTGTAGTGGTGTGGTGGTGTAGTAGTGTAGTGGTGGTGTAGTAGTGTAGTGGTGTAGTAGTGTAGTGGTGTAGTATTGTAGTGGTGTAGTAGTGTAGAGGTGTAGTAGTGTAGTGGTGTAGTAGTGTAGTGGTGTGGTGGTGTAGTGGTGTGGTATTGTAGTGGTGTGGTGGTGTAGTAGTGTAGTGGTGTAGTAGTGTAGGGGTGTGGTGGTGTAGTAGTGTAGTGGTGTAGTAGTGTAGTGGTGTAGTATTGTAGTGGTGTAGTAGTGTAGTGGTGTAGTAGTGTAGTGTTGTAGTGGTGTAGTGGTGTAGTAGTGTAGTGGTGTAGTAGTGTAGTGGTGTAGTATTGTAGTGGTGTAGTGGTGTAGTAGTGTAGTGGTGTAGTGGTGTAGTGTTGTAGTGGTGTAGTGGTGTAGTAGTGTGTGGTGTAGTGGTGTAGTATTGTAGTGGTGTAGTAGTGTAGTGGTGTAGTATTGTAGTGGTGTAGTAGTGTAGTGTTGTAGTGGTGTAGTATTGTAGTGGTGTAGTGGTGTAGTAGTGTAGTAGTGTAGTGGTGTAGTATTGTAGTGGTGTAGTGGTGTAGTAGTGTAGTGGTGTAGTATTGTAGTGGTGTAGTATTGTAGTAGTGTAGTGGTGTAGTATTGTAGTGGTGTAGTGGTGTAGTAGTGTAGTGGTGTGGTGGTGTAGTGGTGTGGTGGTGTAGTGGTGTAGTAGTGTAGTGGTGTGGTGGTGTGGTGGTGTAGTGGTGTAGTGGTGTAGTAGTGTAGTAGTGTGGTGGTGTAGTAGTGTAGTAGTGTGGTGGTGGTGTAGTAGCGTAGAGGTGTAGTAGTGTAGTGGTGTAGTAGTGTAGTGGTGTAGTAGTGTAGTGGTGGTGTAGTAGTGTAGTGGTGTAGTATTGTAGTGGTGTAGTGGTGTAGTAGTGTAGTGTTGTAGTGGTGTAGTATTGTAGTGGTGTGGTGGTGTAGTAGTGTAGTGTTGTAGTGGTGTAGTATTGTAGTGGTGTAGTAGTGTAGTGGTGTGGTGGTGTAGTGGTGTAGTAGTGTAGTGGTGTGGTGGTGTGGTGGTGTAGTATTGTAGTGGTGTAGTGGTGTAGTAGTGTAGTGGTGTGGTGGTGTAGTGGTGTAGTATTGTAGTGGTGTAGTGGTGTAGTAGTGTAGTGGTGTGGTGGTGTAGTGGTGTAGTATTGTAGTGGTGTAGTGGTGTAGTAGTGTAGTGGTGTAGTAGTGTAGTGGTGTGGTGGTGTAGTAGTGTAGTATTGTAGTGGTGTAGTATTGTAGTGGTGTAGTAGTGTAGTGTTGTAGTGGTGTAGTATTGTAGTGGTGTAGTATTGTAGTGGTGTAGTGGTGTGGTGGTGTAGTGGTGAGCACTGTCGCCTCTTCACAGGACTCTAATGGGTTTGATTCCAGGTCCCACAGTCCAAAAACATCTGCAGTCCAGTGAGCCGGTGGTCCGGCAATGTAGTGTCCATGTTGGTCCACTAGTTGGTGCTGTTGTTAGGTGTAGTACTGAACACACACGCACACACGCACACGCGCACACACACACACAGCAGAGAACAATGAGTTCTAAACATGAACACTGGGAGAACATTCTGGTGGACAGACCAAGTTGGATTGTTATTATGGTGACTGTCAAAATAAAACTACCAAGTTGGATCGTTATTATGGTGACTGTCAAAATAAAACTGCCAAGTTGGATTGTTATTATGGTGACTGTCAAAATAAAACTGCCAAGTTGGATTGTTATTATGGTGACTGTCAAAATAAAAGTCCCAAGAGAATATGGACTGTAAGTCATGACACCATGGAGTTTTTACTTGAAACCTGCCGTGTGAACGGGGCCTCAGTGTGAATGTGACCTTCTGTCTCTGTGTGGTTACCCTCTGATGGGCGGCTCACCCTAATCTTGCCTTTGCCAATCCCATTGGGATTAGAGTTAGAGATAGCTGGGATTAAGACTAGAGCTAGAATTAGCTGGGTTAGCTGGGATTAGGGTTAGAGTCAGATGAGATTAGGGTTAAAGATAGCTGGGATTAGGGTTCGACCTAGCTGGGATTAGGACTAGAGCTAGAATTAGCTGGGTTCGCTGGGATTAGGGTTAGAGTCAAATAAGATTAGGGTTAGAGATAGCTGGGATTAGGGTTTGACCTAGTTGGGATCAGGATTACAGATAGCTGGGATTAATGTTCACGTTATCTAGGATTAAGGGTAGCGTTATCTGGGATTAGGGTTAGATCTAGCTGGGATTAGAGTTAGAGTTAGCTGGGATCAGGGATAGCGATATCAGGGTTATCTGGGATTAGAGTTAGCGTTAACTGGGATTTGGGTTAGCTGGGAATAAGATTAGCTAGGATTAGAGTTAACTGTGATTAGGATTAGCTGGGATTATAGTTAGCTGGGATTAGGATTAGAGTTTGATGGGATAAGATTAGCTGGGATTAGAGTTAGCTGGGATTAGGATTAGCTAGGATTACAGTTAGCTGGGATTAGGAATAGCTGGGATTCTGGCAATAGTGACAACATCTGTGAAGATCGGTCTTGTTCCAGAAAGTGTTCATGGTGAAGGAACCAGACAGACTCAGATTATTTCCTGACAGGTTGAGAGACGTGACGCCGCCACGAGAGAACAAGCAGAAAACCAGGTGACCGAGACAAACAGACACCAGCGGTGCAGCAACATCGGCTTCTAGGGCAAAGGCTGAGCCTCATTCCTTCTACTAGAACTACCGAGAACTAATCCAGAACTAATCCAGAACTAATCCAGAACCTTTCCCTCGACGTTACGACAGAATCTGTAGATTTCCTGAAGCGACCGACGGTTTGGTTCAGCAGGATTAACAACAGCGCCCCCGGTGTACAGAGTGAGGGATCACACTGGTCCACAGTGAAGCTCTGGACCTTAACAACCTCTCAGGAAGTGGACACCAACTTTCAAACTAAAAGACCGCAGACAGTCCAGACAGGAAGTGAAAAGTTGAAGCTTTCAAACCGCGGAGCATTGATGGTCTGAGAAAAGGTCGGCGCTTCACCACTTCCTGGTTCTAGTTCCTCGCTGCTTCAGCCCCGATTGTTCTGCCCGACTTCAGAGACGATTTGGTTTCAGTCCAGATCCTGGACCAGGTTTACACCGATCTGGTTCAGCCGGTTCCCTGGATGTTTCTGGACTGAAGCCAATAAGAAACAGGAGTAATTGCCAAGTGGACGTCTTTTGCAAATAGTTTTAAATGTCTCTTACTTTGACGGGTTTGGTGTGTCCAAGGACACACCAAAGACAAAGAGCAGAGGACGAGTGTCCTCTGCTCTTTGTCTTTAGTAATAGTCTGTGACCCTGAGCGGGTTGGTTCTGGAGTGGAGCTGGTTCCTCTACTGGACTCTGGATCAGGGGACGTCAGGACATCGAGACGCATGAAGGATCCTCAGATTACATTTTTAGAAAAGTTCCCAGCAGCTTCATAATTCCAAGAACATTTAAAGAGCTTCAAAATAAAGGAAACGACCCTGCATGCCCCGCCCCCTCCTCTTTATCTTTACACACCAACTGCTCTAGAACCCGCTCCTGCCCTGCATGCCCCGCCCCCTCCTCTTTACACACCAACTGCTCTAGAACCCGCTCCTGGCCTGCATGCCCCGCCCCCTCCTCTTTACACACCAACTGCTCTAGAACCCGCTCCTGGTTCTGTGAAAACTGAACCGTTTCTGATTCTGAGCCGCCGGAGGGAAGGATGAGTCAGAGCTTCTGCTGCAGCGTTTCACTGGAAGAGCAGTTTCATCACCGCTCTGGATCACAGCCACACACACACACACACACACACACACACACACACACACACACACACACACACACACACACACACACACACACACACACACACACACACACACACACACACACACACACACACACACACACACACACACACACACACAGACTCCGTCAGGGAGGTTTGAGTTCCAGCAGCTCAATAGAGCAGCACACAGAGGATAACAGAGATGAGTTACAGAGAAGGTAACTAACCTTAAGTTAACTAGATATACAAGTGGTAAACAGAATCAGCCTCTAACAGAATCTAGGGGTTAAACTGCTGGCTGGTTAAACTGCTGGCTGGTTAAACTGCTGGGTGGTTAAACAGCTGGGTGGTTAAACTGCTGGCTGGTTAAACTGCTGGGTGGTTAAACTGCTCGCTGGTTAAACTGCTGGGTGGTTAAACTGCTGGGTGGTTAAACTGCTGGGTGGTTAAACTGCTGGCTGGTTAAACTGCTCGCTGGTTAAACTGCTGGGTGGTTAAACTGCTGGCTGGTTAAACTGCTGGCTGGTTAAACTGCTGGCTGGTTAAACTGCTGGGTGGTTAAACTGCTCGCTGGTTAAACTGCTCGCTGGTTAAACTGCTGGGTGGTTAAACTGCTCGCTGGTTAAACTGCTCGGTGGTTAAACTGCTCAGTGGTTAAACTGCTCGTTGGTTAAACTGCTCGCTGGTTAAACTGCTGGGTGGTTAAACTGCTGGGTAGTTAAACTGCTGGGTGGTTAAACTGCTCGCTGATTAAACTGCTCGCTGGTTAAACTGCTGGGTAGTTAAACTGCTCGCTGGTTAAACTGCTGGGTAGTTAAACTGCTCGCTGGTTAAACTGCTGGGTGGTTAAACTGCTGGGTGGTTAAACTGCTCGCTGGTTAAACTGCTGGGTGGTTAAACCGCTCGGTGGTTAAACTGCTCGGTGGTTAAACTGCTCGCTGGTTAAAGTGCTGGGTGGTTAAACTGCTCGCTGGTTAAACTGCTCGCTGGTTAAACTGCTCGCTGGTTACAGACACTGTTATTAACCAGGAGGATCATCTGCAGTGAAGACACCATTAGATGTTGCACAGTGTTGCATTATGGGATGTGAGATGGAGGATGGTGAGGTGGAGGAGGTGGATGGAGGCTACTGCTCCTTCCCTTCTGTCCTCTGTCCCCTCCCCCCCCCCCCCCCCCCCAGTGAGGACTTGTACAGCCTGATGGCCTGAGGGACAAAGGACTTCTTAAGTCTGTTAGTCCCACATTTGGGACGAAGCAGTGTCTCTCTGGACATTCTTCTCTGGTTGTTGATGACGGTGTGCAGAGGGTCTCTGGTATTGTCCAGAATGTCCAGCAGTGTCTCTCTGGACATGCTCCTCTGGTTGTTGATGACGGTGTGCAGAGGGTCTCTGGTACTGTCCAGAATGTCCAGCAGTGTCTCTCTGGACATGCTCCTCTGGTTGTTGATGACGGTGTGCAGAGGGTCTCTGGTATTGTCCAGAATGTCCAGCAGTGTCTCTCTGGACATGCTCCTCTGGTTGTTGATGACGGTGTGCAGAGGGTCTCTGGTACTGTCCAGAATGTCCAGCAGTGTCTCTCTGGACATGCTCCTCTGGTTGTTGATGACGGTGTGCAGAGGGTCTCTGGTATTGTCCAGAATGTCCAGCAGTGTCTCTCTGGACATGCTCCTCTGGTTGTTGATGACGGTGTGCAGAGGGTCTCTGGTATTGTCCACAATGTCCAGCAGTGTCTTCAGTGTTCTCCCCTCTGCCACCGTCACCAGAGAGTCCAGCTTCATGACGACTACAGAGCAGTCTGTCCAGTCTGGACGTGTCCCCAGCACACCACGGTGTAAAAGAGGACAATGGTCACAACAGACTGATAAAACATCCACAGTAGTTTTCTGCAGATGTTGAAGGACGGCAGTGTCCTCAGGAAGGACAGCCTGCTCTGTGTCTTCCTGTCCAGGTGTGTGGACCAGTCCACTTGGTTGTCCAGCCACAGTCCCAGGTATTTGGAGGAGTCCAGCCTCCACTTCCTCCTTTTCAAACTAATGTGAAGACCCATTTTTAGTCTCTGTCTTTTAACCATGTTTGACTCTGTTTTATTGTCTTAATCTGATTTGTTTCACTCTTTTTACTCTTCTATTGTCATTTCTTTTTTACTTTGTCTTTTATTGTGAAGCACTTCAGCTTCAGCCACAGCTGTTTTAAAGTGTCTTTATAAACGAAGGTGAACATCCAGAGTGTACTCCGTCTTCTCCTCCGCTCTACGTTTCCCAGACTCACCCCAGAGTCCTGTCTCACTCTCCACCTGAGTCCTGTCTCACTCTCCACCTGAGTCCTGTCTCACTCTCCACTTGAGTCCTGTCTCACTCTCCACCTGAGTCCTGTCTCACTCTCCACCTGCACGTCCTTCACCTCATAGGGAGTCTGTAGAGGATGAAGAGCAGGACCTTCAAGACCCTCAGGACCCTCAGGACCCTCAGGACCCTCAGGACCTTCAGGACCCTCAGGACCTTCAGGACCCTCAGGACCCTCAGGACCCTCAGGACCCTCAGGACCTTCAGGACCCTCAGGACCCTCAGGACACTGTAGAACATTCATGTTATGAACTTTGAATCTTCATGAGAAGTTACTCTGGAGAGACGCTGCTCAGAAAAACGTCTCCGTCAGCAGAAACAGACTTCAGCTTCAATCCCAGCAGCTTCAGCAGCTTCAGCAGTTTTAGCAGCTTCAGCAGCTTCAGCAGCTTCAGCAGCATCAGAAGCTTTAGCAGCTTCAGCAGCTTCAGCAGCTTCAGAAGCTTCAGCAGCTTCAGCAGCTTCAGCAGCTTCAGCAGCTTTAGCAGCTTTAGCAGCTTTAGCAGCTTCAGCAGCTTCAGCAGCTTCAGAAGCTTTAGCAGCTTTAGCAGCTTTAGCAGCTTCAGAAGCTTTAGCAGCTTTAGCAGCTTCAGCAGCTTCAGCAGCTTCAGCAGCTTCAGCAGCATCAGAAGCTTTAGCAGCTTCAGAAGCTTCAGCAGCTTCAGCAGTCGTCCTGCAGTTTTAGACGGAAAAAAGCAGAAACGTGGAAACTCAAGAACTGATCCCAGAAGAAACAGAGTGAACCAAGAGTCCTGGACTAGAGATCCCTGGTCTGGGTCCTGGACTAGAGATCCCTGGTCCGGGTCCTGGACTAGAGATCCCTGGTCCGGGTCCTGGAGGCGGTGGTCTGTCAGGGTCCCTGATGGTTCCACCAGACCTCTGGTTCTGAAGAGGGAAACCTTCCAGCTGTCATGAATCAAGGACACTTTGCTCTGGAACCTTCAGGAACCTTCAGGAACCTTCTGGAACCTTCAGGAACCTTCAGGAACCTTCAGGAACCTTCCGGGATCTGATCCAGAACTGAATCTTTTCTCATCCAGACGGAGCAACAGCTCCCAGGAGAAACGAGTTCATGTCCCCATCGTTAAGGTAGTGAGGATGACTCATGATCACAAGGAACCTGCAGGTGAAGACACGTCTGACCTCTCACACACCTTTACTCAGATTACTCAGATTACTCTCTGAACACAGTAACTACTGTGTTACACACAACGTTTTAACCAGTATCAGATTATAGAGCATCTCCCCCTCTAACATCATATTATAGAGCATCTTCCTCCTCTAACATCCAGATTATAAAGCACCGTCCTCCTCTAACATCCAGATGATAGAGCATCTTCCTCCTTTTAACATCATATTATAGAGCATCTTCCTCCTCTAACATCCAGATCATCGAGCATCTCCCTCCTCTAACATCCAGATTATAGAGCACCGTCCTCCTCTAACATCCAGATTATAGAGCACCGTCCTCCTCTAACATCAGATTATAGAGCATCGCCCTCCTCCAACATGCCGATTATAGAGCATCTTCCTCCTCTAATACCCAGATTAGAGAGCATCTTCCTACCCTAACATCAGATTATAGAGCATCTTCATCCCCTAACATCAGATTATAGAGCATCGTCCTCCTCTAACATCCAGACAATAGAGCATCTTCCTCCTCTGAGATCCAGACTATAGAGCAGCTTCCTCCTCTAACATCCAGATTAGAGAGCATCTTCCTCCCCTAACATCAGATTATAGAGCATCTTCATCCCCTAACATCAGATTATAGAGCATCGTCCTCCTCTAACATCCAGACAATAGAGCATCTTCCTCCTCTAACATCCAGACTATAGAGCATCTTCCTCCTCTAACATCCAGATTATAGAGCATCTTCATCCCCCAACATCAGATTAGAGAGCATCTTCCTCCCCTAACATCAGATTATAGAGCATCTTCCTCCTTAACATTCACATGTAGTAATACTTCCGTCAGTTGCATTGTGTGTATGAGCTCAGGTTAGGAAGGTAACTAGTTACAAGTTATTTGCAGTAAAAGGATCTTTTCAGGGGAGCAGGTAGTCGTGCAGCTCTAGCGGCTCTCTTCAGACTCAGGTAATCTGAGGCCACGGCGGCGAGCAGCCAGCTGCTCTTGTTTACGCTGAGCCTGGACGGGGAACACCTTCACGGTTCATGTGAAGCAGACTGAAGCTGACGTGTCTCCGTCTTCCTGTAGGAAGTCCCCCTTCTGCCAGAATAAAGGCGTGAAGCCAAATGAAACTAGAGCTGCTGTGGAGCAGACGTGGCTCCAGGATCCAGAGCCTCTGCTCCCTGGAGAACCCGGCCTCTGGTGCAAAAGACATGAAGCCTAAAGTTCTAAACTGAATCGACCCGACCGGAACCAAACAGCAGAACTACTGATGGACTTACAAGTCGTGGAATCTTCATTCAGAACATGCTTGGTGCCGAGTGGACGTAAACATCTGTTACTCTGTTACTCTGCTACTCTGTTACTCTGTTACTGCTACTCTGCTACTGTTACTCTGCTACTCTGTTCCTGTTACTCTGCTACTCTGTTACTGTTACACTGTTACACTGTTACTCTGTTACTATGTTACTGTTACTCTGTTACTGTTACACTGTTACTCTGTTACTATGTTACTGTTACTCTGTTACTGTTACACTGTTACTCTGCTACTCTGTTACTGCTACTCTGTTCCTGTTACTCTGTTACTCTGTTACTGTTACACTGTTACTCTGTTACTGTTACACTGTTACTCTGTTACTGTTACACTGTTACTCTGTTACTGTTACACTGTTACTCTGTTACTATATTACTGTTACTCTGTTACTGTTACACTGTTACTCTGCTACTCTGTTACTGCTACTCTGTTCCTGTTACTCTGTTACTCTGTTACTGTTACACTGTTACTCTGCTACTCTGTTACTGTTACACTGTTACTCTGTTACTATGTTACTGTTACTCTGTTACTGTTACACTGTTACTCTGCTACTCTGTTACTGCTACTCTGTTACTGTTACTCTGTTACTGAGGGGTAAAGTAGACACGAGGGGCGTTTTGGCCTCTGATGGTTACAAATTGTTTCCTGTGGCTGTGAACTGACTTCCTGTAGAAGCTGTGTGTGTGTGTGTGTGTGTGTGTGTGTGTGTGTGTGTGTGTGTGTGTGTGTGTGTGTGTGTGTGTGTGTGTGTGTGTGTGTGTGTGTGTGTGTGTGTGTGTGTGTGTGTGTGTGTGTGTGTGTGTGTGTGTGTGTGTGTTGGTCACGTGACTGGATGAAGTTGCGGTTTTTTGGGCTGAAAACGATCCTGACCCGGACTTCGTCTCGGGAGAAAAGACAGACTAATTTCTGACGTCATAATGTGACAGTCCAGGAGGACCAGAGGAACACATCTGTTGCGTTGCAGCTCAGGAGGCGGAGCTACCGACCAGGAGGCGGAGCCACAGCTCAGGGGGCGGAGCTACAGCTCAGGGGGCAGAGCCTCTGTTCTCTGTGACACAGTGAAACTTTCTCCTTATGACCGAATTGTCCCTCCTATCTTCTAATTGTCCCCTTCTATCTTCTAATTGTCCCCTCCTATGTCCCTCCTATCTTCTAATTGTCCCTCCTGTGTCCCTCCTATCTTCTAATTGTCCCTCCTATCTTCTAATTGTCCCTCCTGTGTCCCTCCTATCTTCTAATTGTCCCTCCTGTGTCCCTCCTATCTTCTAATTGTCCCTCCTGTGTCCCTCCTATCTTCTAATTGTCCCTCCTATCTTCTAATTGTCCCTCCTATATCCCTCCTATTTTCTAATTGTCCCTCCTATCTTCTAATTGTCCCTCCTGTGTCCCTCCTATCTTCTAATTGTCCCTCCTATGTCCCTCCTATTTTCTAATTGTCCCCTTCTATCTTCTAATTGTCCCCTCCTATGTCCCTCCTATCTTCTAATTGTCCCTCCTATTTTCTAATTGTCCCTCCTATCTTCTAATTGTCCCTCCTGTGTCCCTCCTATCTTCTAATTGTCCCTCCTATGTCCCTCCTATTTTCTAATTGTCCCTCCTATCTTCTAATTGTCCCTATTCAGGGCGTTTGTCCCTCTTTTGGGACCAATGTCGAAGTTAGCTGCAGCTCCACGGGTGCAAACAAAAGGGGCAAACAAAACCACCAGTGCCAAGTGAAGTATGTAAACAACAACCGAGGCATACGGTCAATGAGATAATTAAATGTTGCGGGTGTGTTGAGAGTAAATCACTGACCAATCAGCAGAAGGCGCTTCCTTATCACCCCTGTTCTGTAGTGCTGGGTAGCCAAACGGAAGGGTGACGAAAAATCGTAACCCTTTGGTACGGTTCTTTCTGTACCATCCACAACTTTTGCAGTGTGAAAGCATGAAACCCCGAACCGTACCAAACCGTACCGAACCATACCAAACTGTACCGAACCGTACTGAACCGTATCGAACCATTCTGAACTGTACCGAACCATACTGAACCGTACTGAACCATACTGAACCGTACCGAACCATACTGAACCGTATCGAACCATACTGAACCGTACCGAACCATACTGAACCGTACCGAACTGAACCGTACCGAACCATACCAAACCGTACCAAACCGTACTGAACCGTACCGAACTGAACCGTACCGAACCATACTGAACCGTACCGAACTGAACCGTACCGAACCATACCAAACCGTACCGGACCGTACCAAACCGTACCGTACCAAACCATACTGAACCATATCGAACCATACCAAACTGTACCGAACCGTACCAAACCATACTGAACCGTATCGAACCATACCAAACCGTACCGAACCATACTGAACCGTACAGAACCATACCGCATTGTACCGAACTGAACCGTATCGAACCATACCAAACCGTACCGTACCAAACCATACTGAACCGTACCGAACCATACCAAACCGAACCATACCAAACCGTAAAGGAACCATACCGAACCGTACCGAATGGTATTGAACCGTACCAAACCATACCAAACCGTACCGAACCATACTGAACCGTACCGAACCATATCAAACCGTAAAGGAACCGTACCGAATGGTATTGAACCGTATCAAACCGAAACATACCGACACATTTTGTACAGTGGAAACGGGCCTGAAGACCTTGTCCTTGCGTGTGGTCGCTGCAGAGTGTCAGAGAGAGACCCTGAGCAGTGGAACCGGAGAACCAGGAGAAGGGACCTGCAGGTGGTTTTGTTGTTTCAGCTGAACAGGAAGTTTCACTGTTTCCACCTGAAGCACCAGCATCACTCTTCATGCTGTAGTGTAAACCACTACACCACCGCACCACTTATAGAGGAGACCTAAAGATGTATCGGAGGTAGAAAAGACCGTCAGAATAGTGTGTCATTAAGTAACTTATTACTGTAATATGATTACTTTTCTCAACAGTTACTGGACTGAAGTGAGTTCCTGGACCTTCCCCCGTCACTTGTGTCACACTGGAATGGAGCTGCTGCCTCTTTACATTAACTCTGTTATTACTGAAGCATGAAACATGGCTGCCTGGAAGTAGCATTAGCATTAGCATTAGCATTAGCACGGTGAATAAGCGTTAGCTTCCCTGTTGCCCGATCAGCTCAGCTGCCAAATGTTTCTCCAGATACGATCCGATACCAGCGACCTTAAATCATGAGCAAAAGTTCCCTTTAGTAGGAGTACTGGATTACTCAGGTAGTGAGTTACTGCAGAGTAACCATGTTCGCATCATTAAATCAGGACAGAATGGAGATTATTTTAGCATAATCCAAAAGTAAAGATGGATTAAGATTCTCCGGTTGTCGGTGAGGCTGAATCGTGTGTGTGTGTGATATTTCTGGATCTCTGAGGGTTTATCCGTTTAAATGGATTTATCAGTAATCAGTAATCAGTAATCCGTAATCAGTAATCAGTAATCAGTAATCAGTAATCCATTTGGTGATCTGTTTGAACCACAGCCCAGCTCGTGTCTTTCTCTCCTACAGATCAAGTTCAGGAGGTCTTGTTCTTCATACATCATGTGGACTTTAACTTTTCCTCCTGCGGCGTCAAGCGACTGTGTGATTGGTCCAGAGTCTGAAGTGGGCGTGGCCAAAGCAGGAAAAACCAACTGCAGGCGGCGTTCTTCACCTGAGCCTCTCTTCACGTTCCCCTTGTTCCAGAGCAAGATTATATAAAGGAGAGCGGCTGATGGCTGACGGTTCCCTGCTTTCATTCTCCACACATCAGACACGTTCCTCCAACCAGACCAGATTATATCTCATGTCAAACACAGATTATATCTCATATCAAACACAGATTATATCTCATGTCAAACACAGATTATATCTCATATCAAACACAGATTATATTTCATATCAAACACAGATTATATCTCATATCAAACACAGATTATATCTCATGTCAAACACAGATTATATCTCATATCAAACACAGATTATATCTCATATCAAACACAGATTATATCTCATGTCAAACACAGATTATATCTCATATCAAACACAGATTATATCTCATATCAAACACAGATTATATCTCATATCAAACACAGATTATATCTCATGTCAAACACAGATTATATCTCATATCAAACACAGATTATATCTCATGTCAAACACAGATTATATCTCATATCAAACACAGATTATATCTCATATCAAACCATCTTATTGCAACAGGATCAATAAAGGAGTAAAAACAGCTGAATGACTCCTGAAGCTCTGCTACACAAACAAGACTGAATGTTCTATCGTTTTTATTAAAGTATTAGAATATTCTACATTATCACAAGATTAACTCATCACACACACACACACACACACACACACACACACACACACACACACACACACACACACACACACACACACACACACACACACACACACACACACACACACACACACACACACACACACACACACACACACACACACACACACACACACACACAGCTTCTGGCTTGCCAAACTCCTGCTGAGAGCTCCAGAGCTCCAGAGGCTCCGCCTCCACCAGGCCGGGGGGGCAGCGCTCGCCAGGCGTCCAGAATGTAAACAAAGACCAGGGAGGGCAGCTAAGCTAAGCTAAGCTAAGCTAACAGCGCTCCGGCTCGTCTCCCTCACTGACGAGCATCTGTGAAGGAGAGCTGTTAGCTAAGCTAAGCTAAGCTAAGCTAACAGCGCTCCCCCCTCACTGACGAGCGTCTGTGAAGGAGAGCTGTTAGCTAAGCTAAGCTAAGCTAACAGCGCTCCCCCCTCACTGACGAGCGTCTGTGAAGGAGAGCTGTTAGCTAAGCTAAGCTAAGCTAAGGTAAGCTAACAGCGCTCCTCCCTCACTGACGAGCGTCTGTGAAGGAGGAGCGCTGTTAGCTTAGCTAAGCTAAGCTAAGCTAACAGCGCTCCCCCCTCACTGACGAGCATCTGTGAAGGAGAGCTGTTAGCTAAGCTAAGCTAAGCTAAGCTAACAGCGCTCCCCCCTCACTGACGAGCGTCTGTGAAGGAGAGCTGTTAGCTAAGCTAAGCTAAGCTAAGCTAAGCTAAGAGCGCTCCCCCCTCACTGACGAGCGTCTGTGGTGTAGCAGGTGGGTGGGGTTGGACACCACGTCACTCACAGAAGCTGTTATTTGTCGTATTTACAGATTAACAGACATTTTACTTTGCTGCTGCCCCAACCTGCAGTTAACTCAGAGTATGTCCTGATAAATAGTGATGAAGTAAAGTAAACTAAACCAAAGTCTGTAGCTGCTGCTTGTTATCATGAAGTCTGGTGAGATCAAACGTCATTTTCTAAATACTATCCTTCCATAATCACTTTATTATATTTGTTATATATTATACTTCATTATGTGAATTAAAACATTTATTTGTTAATAGAACGGAGCTTTATTACAGTGGAGAAGGTTTAATACGTTCTTCTTCTTCCTTTCCAGACAAACAAGCTGATTCTATTCCTGCTCTTATTTATTCAGTCTGATTGGTGAAATAACTTTGGAGGATTGGTGAGCACTGTGGATTTTAATATTTCAAAATAAGAGCAGACGTCCATGTTCTGAGTCACCAGCATCACTGATCCACTGACAGTCGATATGAAGATTAACCTGGAGAAGCTTTTCATGTTTGATCTGATCTGGAGCCGAGCAGCCGTCTGTCACATTCTATCAGTCAGTGTATCCCCCTCTATCCCCCTCTATCTCTCTGTCTATCCTCCTCTATCCCCCATCTATCTCTCTGTCTATCCTATCCCTTCCTCCTCTCTATCCCCCTCTATGTCTCTGTCTATCCTATCCCTTCCTCTCCTCTATCCCTCTATCTCTCTGTCTATCCTATCCCTTCCTCCTCTCTATCCCCCTCTATCTCTCTGTCTATCCTATCCCTTCCTCTCCTCTACCTCCCCCCTCCACCTCTGACTCTGGTTCTGCAGGTTTCTTCCCGTTAGAGGAGTGTTGCTCATGTGGATCGTTGACCGAGGAATGACTGGGTTGTTTTTGGTGTTTTTATAAATAAAGCTGAATTGAATTGAACTGTAGAGCTGCAGGTCACAAACCTCGGATCTGGAGCTTCTTTTTCCACTTTCATTTTGTCTGATGTCTTTAATGAAGTCACAATAAAACCATCAGATCCTTTTACCAGAAACACATTTTCTTCTTGTGACTCATTCTGCCGACAAGTGAATTAAAGAGTTTAGAAGAAAAAGCCACAGAAATGTGACGAAGCCTGAAGAGGCGACGTGAGCGACCAGAGCGGCCAGAGCTCCGAATGTGTTTGGTTAGAGCGTCAGTGGAGGAGTGGACAAACCACACACACACACACACACACACACACACACACACACACACACACACACACACACACACACACACACACACACACACACACACACACACACACACACACACACACACACTTCCACTTCATCATTTGTTCAAAGTTTAAAAATCATGTTCCTCTTTTGTTGTCACCTCTTTGTTAATTCATGTTCCTGCTTCATGTTACTGTCTAGATAGAGCTGCTCAGGCTGGTTGATCTAGAAAATCATGTTGCTGTCTAGATAGAGCTTCCCAGGCTGGTTTAATCTAGAAAATCATGTTACTGTCTAGATAGAGCTGCTCAGGCTGGTTGATCTAGAAAATCATGTTGCTGTCTAGATAGAGCTTCCCAGGCTGGTTTAATCTAGAAAATCATGTTACTCTCTGGATAGAGCTGCTCAGGCTGGTTAATCTAATAAAAGTTGGAAAGTATTTGGATCAGTGTGAGAACTGCAAATAATATATGTAGCACAACAAGGATATTGTATGTTACAGGCTCTGGGTAGAAGCTCTGGGTAGAAGCTCTGGGTGGAGGCTCTGGGTAGAAGCTCTGGGTGGAGGCTCTCGGTAGAAGCTCTGGGTAGAAGCTCTGGGTGGAGGCTCTGGGTGGAGGCTCTGGGTGGAGGCTCTGGGTAGAGGGCTCTAGTGGTGGTGCAGAAACACAGTTTGCCTTGATCAGGAATCTACTGGCTGTAGCTCTACATTGAGGGGAACCACAGCGACGTGGCTCCGGCAGGAGTTCCTCTTCTACGTTCTATTTTCTCCTCAGTGACGCCTGCAGCTCCTCCTAACGTTTCCTAATCGTGTCGCTCCGTCTGCGTGGGCGAAATCCTCCGTCTTTCAAAAGCAGAGCGTCTCCTGCAGCGTAGAGTCACCGCTGACATAGTCTCACTGCACCGCCCACTCTGCTCCGCTTCCATCGCCGCTGCAGCAAAACCTCAACCGCCCACAGCCGTGGTCGATCCCGCCTGCTGCCGAGTGTTCCTCTCCGATGTGACCTCCTGCACAGGCCTGCAGCGCCGCCGCCCGGCCCACGGCGCCGCCCGGCCCACGGCGCCGCCCGGCCCACGGCGGCGCCCGGCCCACGGGCCTCGCTCCCTGTGCTGCCCGGACACCCGGCTCTCTTGTTTTGGACGGAGCGGTTTCATTCTGATCCGGTTCTCAAACTGTTTTGGGGCCTTCAGCTTGGTTTTCTACAGACTTAAACTTTTAAACTGAGGTTCTCTTGGTTTCTGGTTTTCAGACGGAGGTTTCTGGTTTTCAGACGGAGGTTCTCTTGGTTTTCAAGGCTGGTTCTTCTGGCTCGTTTTATAAAGGAGTTCCTGGTTCCGACCTGTTCTGAGGCTCTGGGATGAGCTCAGCCTGGTTCTCACCTGTTCAGTCTGGTTTGGAACCGGTTGATCCTATGATTGGGTTCAGTTTGGTTTCTAACTAGTTGGCGTTGGATCCTCATGGTCCTGCTGGGCTGAAATAACCTCAACCTCTGGTTCAGTCGGTTCTTCAATGGGTTCAGATCAATTAAGGTCTTCAACAAAGATCCTTAGACATTAAAAGACCTTTTGGGTCTTGTCTATAAAAACAGATAGATTCGATATGTTTTAGGACATTTTAAAGTTCTGAAATACTTTAACTGCTCATCTCACAGTGAACCGAACAATTCTGGTGTTTACCGACTTGAAAGGATCAAAGTGTGTGAGGTTTACCTTTCAACCTCAGCTTCTAAGCCACTAAACACATTTCCCTCCTTCAACTTGCAGCCTGAGACAAACCCTAGAGGCGGTGATCTCGGAGTGGAGACAGGCTGTAATACTGTCCACGGTTCACAGAATACTGCAATAAAAACTCCAAAGTGACGTTCAGACAGCGAAGAGGTGGAACGTCCTGAATGAGGAGCAGCTTCAGATCTGTGCTTCTTACTGTCAACATGCAGAGCGACCAGCTCCAGCAAAACAAACTGACAAGCTGCTCAGCACACAGCCCAGAACCAGAACCAGAACCAGACCAGAACCAGAACAGTGACAATCTGAGATGGATGATCCTTCATCAGGTCAGCAGGACCTCCAGCTGATCCATGAGCCCCTGGTCCTAACCCTGCAGAGGAGGAGCTGGAAATGTTCCTTCTAAATGTGTTTTTACATTTTAAAGACTTTTCAACAAGCGGACCTGATTCCAGATCCACTAAGTTAAACCGGGTCGCTCTGGACATCCTGGGAACGTCAGAGCGGCTCACCTGGATTTAAACTGACTTCATCGTCCAGAGTCACACGTTCCTCTTTTATAGAACACACACACACACACACACACACACACACACACACACACACACACACACACACACACACACACACACACACACACACACACACACACACACACACACACACACACACACACACACACACACACACACACACACACACACACAGGAAGTCAGTGACAGGAAGTTGTGTCACATGAGCAGGAAGCAGCCGGCGGTGTTGGTTCATTTAATCACCTCCGTCTCGTCTGACTGAATCACTTCTACTCTGAGCTTCATTAGAAGATAAAAACATGAACACGTGACCGACCACGGACAGACGAGCTTATAGAGTTAGTTCACCAGCCAGTCGGGGGGCAGGCGGGGGGCAGGAGTCCAGCAGGCGGGGGGCAGGCGGGGGGCAGGAGTCCGGCAGGCGGGGGGCAGGAGTCCAGCAGGCGGGGGGCAGGAGTCCGGCAGGCGGCCTTCAGAGTGTTGGTGTTGGTAAAGTCTCACCAGAACCAGGGCTGATATACGGTAAACCATCCAAAGCAGCTCAAGCTTACTGAGACTCAAACTGAAGTTGGGTTGTAACTGGAGCTCAGACCTCAGTGAGGCCTCGTGCTTCAGCCACTGCTTCGTCTCTCTTCCTTCCTTGGACAACTTGAAAAAGACGAACCATCACCGATCACCAAGACCCCGCAAGAGCTGCAGCCCTGAGACAACCTGACCGAGACGCCCAGCCACCAACAGCTGTGCAGTGCAGTGCAGTGACCAGCAGCCAGTCCACCAGCCAGACAACCAGCCAGTCCACCAGCCAGACCAGCAGCCAGTCCACCAGCCAGTCCACCAGCCAGACCAGCAGCCAGACAACCAGCCAGTCCACCAGCCAGACCAGCAGCCAGTTCACCAGCCAGTCCACCAGCCAGACCAGCAGCCAGACCAGCAGCCAGTCCACCAGCCAGACCAGCAGCCAGACCAGCAGCCAGTCCAGCAGCCAGACCAGCAGCCAGACCAGTTAGGCTGACTGGTGGATAAGAAACGTTTTGCTCTGCTGCCCCAGAACAGGTTAATCCAGCTCTGCTGAACAGGAAACGTTTCCAGTAAGGAAGAGATTCTCTTCTGTTCCAAACATTTCCTTCAGAACCACCTTCAGAACCACCTTCAGAACAACCTTCAGAACAACCTTCAGAACCACCTTCAGAACCACCTTCAGAACAACCTTCGGAACAACCTTCAGAACCACCTTCAGAACCACCTTCAGAACCACCTTCAGAACGTTGGGCCGGCCGAGCTTCAGTCTGAGCAGAACGGACCAGGAGGAGACGGAACACCAAACTGCAGGTCGTCACACGTCTGAGCGCCACAGCGTGAGGAAGCAGACAAACATGGCGTCCAAACCATCAGCAGCTCCATGAGACCAGCCACCGAGACCCACCGTCACTCCTTATTCCTCTCTAGTACCAGGATCTCAGTGGGAAGAATCAAACTCTACCATCAGGATCTCAGTGGGAAGAATCAAACTCTACCATCAGGATCTCAGTGGGAAGAATCAAACTCTATCAGGATCTCACTGGGAAGAATCAAACTCTACCATCAGGATCTCAGTGGGAAGAATCAAACTCTACCATCAGGATCTCAGTGGGAAGAATCAAACTCTATCAGGATCTCAGTGGGAAGAATCAAACTCTACCATCAGGATCTCAGTGGGAAGAATCAAACTCTAGTACCAGGATCTCAGTGGGAAGAATCAAACTCTACCATCAGGATCTCAGTGGGAAGAATCAAACTCTACTATCAGGATCTCAGTGGGAAGAATCAAACTCTAGTACCAGGATCTCAGTGGGAAGAATCAAACTCTACCATCAGGATCTCAGTGGGAAGAATCAAACTCTACCATCAGGATCTCAGTGGGAAGAATCAAACTCTACCATCAGGATCTCAGTGGGAAGAATCAAACTCTATCAGGATCTCAGTGGGAAGAATCAAACTCTACCATCAGGATCTCAGTGGGAAGAATCAAACTCTAGTACCAGGATCTCAGTGGGAAGAATCAAACTCTACCATCAGGATCTCAGTGGGAAGAATCAAACTCTACCATCAGGATCTCAGTGGGAAGAATCAAACTCTACCATCAGGATCTCAGTGGGAAGAATCAAACTCTACCATCAGGATCTCAGTGGGAAGACAAGACGAGTCACTGTTGTGCAAGGCTGCATGTTTGGCCTGAGACCAGGTGGTTTCCGGTTGAACGCCGCAGCACCAAATATTTTTCCCATTAGAGAGAAAACAATCTGTGACGACTCTCCGCAGTAGAAGCAGAATTCTTCAGAAGTTCCCATAAAGAAAATAACTGGTCTAGCAGGTCTTTGCTCGTGTCCCTCAGAAGGAAGACGCATGTGAAAGACGTTCTGTCCAGCGTGAGAACGATTATGGTGAAAATAGTGAGACATCCTGCCGGAGTTCTGCCGGGTGGCGAGGACACGGGGACCAGTTTCACATCTTCTGTCAAAAACAAGTCCAGAGTTGACCAGATGGTTTGTTTTTACAAAGTTAAATCTGAAGCTCAACCTAACGTGTCCCTCCAGAGGACAAACCCTCACAGAGGAACCGGTTTCACTTTGCAGCAACAGAAGACAGATCCAGCAAAACAGAAGAAAGACCAACGTTTCTTCTGAGCGAAGAGACGCAGTCTTTCATTGGACACCAGCCGGCAGTTTGAAGGGAAAATTCCCCGCGAGCGGCTCTACGTCACCAGAGAGCAAACAGAGACTGGAGGAGTGGACTGGAATGTGAGCAGAGCAGCCAAAGGCTTCTGGGACTCCTCCAGATCCAGCATCTGGATAAAGAAACACCCAGAAACGGCAGTGAGGACAGTCAGACACATCAGGACGGGGTCCCAGCTCTGCTGTTGTCTCACACCAAGGAGAGTTTCAAAACAAAAGCTCGGTGCTGAATCCCTCTGCTCTCCTGCTTCCTGGAGCGGCTGGGGGACAAGAACCTTTATTCTGTTAAGAACAGGAAACTAGAAAAAAGCTGCTTCAGCATCAGACGTCACGACGTTCTCACACGTCAACGTTCCTTTAGCGGGACGCTAGCTAGCGGCCACGCGCACTCGTATGGATCTTCCGTCAACGTTCCTTTAGCGGGACGCTAGCTAGCGGCCACGCGCACTCGTATGGATCTTCCGTCAACGTTCCTTTAGCGGGACGCTAGCTAGCGGCCACGCGCACTCGTATGGATCTTCCGTCAACGTTCCTTTAGCGGGACGCTAGCTAGCGGCCACGCGCACTCGTATGGATCCTCCATCAACGTTCCTTTAGCGGGACGCTAGCTAGCGGCCACGCGCACTCGTATGGATCCTCCGTCAACGTTCCTTTAGCGGGACGCTAGCTAGCGGCCACGCGCACTCGTATGGATCCTCCGTCAACGTTCCTTTAGCGGGACGCTAGCTAGCGGCCACGCGCACTCGTATGGATCCTCCGTCAACGTTCTCAACGTGAACATCAAAGGCTTTGATCAGCAGGCAGGCAGAGCGACGGCGAGCAGGCAGAGCGACGGCGAGCAGGCAGAGCGACGGCGGGCAGGCAGAGCGACGGCGGGCAGGCAGAGCGACGGCGGGCAGGCAGAGCAAAGGGGACTCGCGCTCAGCTCCATGGAAATAGTCCCAATGGTCGGAGCTGCGTTACAGCTGGAAGCATCGTGTTGCTGCTGCCTTGCTCAAGAGTTTCCCCAGGGATTAATAAAGTGATAGAACTAGTTTATTATGAGATGATGACGTCACGCAGACCCCCACATTGTCCACATGGAACTAAAATACTTTGTACTGCTTCCTTTACTGTCCTGATACTAACCTCAAGTTGTCTTTAGAGAGAGTACATGTATACATTAGTACATTTCATACTTTACTGTAGAGGAGTTTATTACAGCCTCATATAAAATAATAATAATAATAATATTAAAGCAAACAGAGCTCTGCTATCAGGGTAGTATCAGCAGATATCAAGTTCAGGATCAGAAGTGAAAATACGTGGATCAGTGTATCACTAATACACAAAGTTGTTCTCAACTATTCTAAGGTAACTGAAATGAGTGTTAATGTGTAAATAAATTAAATATGTAAATGAACTCTGACAGGCTAAAGGTTTCAGTACTTTGTTAGGGTTTGGAGTCACATATACCTGAAGTTTAACTTTATACTCATGTGTACTGGCAGAATGTAAAGACATCCTGACCAAAGTCCTCAGTGTGAAGCCTGGGATCTGAACCCTCTACCCAGCTTCGAACTGGATCCAGAGGACCGGAGGAAAGGCCATGAGGAGTCTCACGGAGCTTCACACACTTTAAGAGGCTTCTTCTCAGTTTCCTTCATGCTGCATTGGGATTCCTCCACCTCCTCCACCTCCTCCACCTCCTCACTCCTCCGAGCGGTTCTCTCAGGGGACTTGGTTCTAGGTGGGAAGAGGACATGTCCAGACTTCCAACACGAGGTCTCTAAAGACCAGTTTAAAGTTCATCCCTCTCTAAACCTGGAGACTGTGGAAGACATTTCTGAGAAGCTACGTCACTTTTCTCATAATCGTCAGACAGAATATGGTACAGAGACCTTGGACTTTAGTAACAGACCAGGTCTGTTAGTCTTTAGACCAGGTCCGGTAGTCTGTAGACCAGGTCTGTAGACCAGGTCTGGTAGTCTTTAGACCAGGTCTGTTAGTCTTTAGACCAGGTCCGGTAGTCTGTAGACCAGGTCTGTAGACCAGGTCTGTTAGTCTTTAGACCAGGTCCAGTAGTCTGTAGACCAGGTCTGGTAGTCTATAGACCATGTCCATGTCCAGGACCAGGACCAGGACCAGGACCAGCGTCTCCACTGTCTTACTATAATTTTTGCTGTTGGCATGGCAACATTTTTTACATTTAGTGTTTCCTCTAGGATTATTTTCAGCAGCGGGGGCAGGCTCTCCAGGGTGTGTGTTTTACTATACAATCATAAAATTAAATATATAATAAATATTAAATATATATATATATATATATATATATATATATATTAAAAATAAAGGATAAATGGGGCAAAACAGGGGGCGTCCGGGGGTCTCTCTTGGAAAAAAATGTGATAAAATAGACCTTAAATTGTGTATTCTAATACAATGTAGACTCCTAAATACTACATTGTGTACTACAAAATACTGCATTGTGATGAAATTGTAGCACCAGTTGATATTGAAGGAACCAAACAACAAATAATATATTATGGAAGAAACATACTTATTTAAAAGCACATAACTGAACTAGTACAAAGATGTATACAGTATATATACATGAATATAACATATACAAAGAGGTCTACAAAATAAATAGTAAGTAAAACTTTACTTCAGGAGCCACATACATCTTGAGTGGCTGGACTGGTAAAATATTGCTATACTCACCTTTATATTTACTCTTTAAAGTATTTCTGTGTTGTGGTAGTACACAGTGTACATGATGAAACTGTAGAATTCATAAGATGGAAATGAGTCTGAATGAACCATTGTGGTAAAATGCAGCGACGTATCAACGCCCTGCTATAGATGCTATAGGAGCGTGTTGCTCAGTGGTTTGGTGGATTAGAACCTTCAACGCCCTGCTATAGGTGCTATAGGAGCGTGTTGCTCAGTGGTTTGGTGGATTAGAACCTTCAACGCCCTGCTATAGATGCTATAGGAGCGTGTTGCTCGGTGGTTTGGTGGATTAGAACCTTCAACGCCCTGCTATAGGTGCTATAGGTGCTATAGGAGCGTGTTGCTCAGTGGTTTGGTGGATTAGAACCTTCAACGCCCTGCTATAGGAGCGTGTTGCTCAGTGGTTTGGTGGATTAGAACCTTCAACGCCCTGCTATAGGTGCTATAGGAGCGTGTTGCTCAGTGGTTTGGTGGATTAGAACCTTCAACGCCCTGCTATAGATGCTATAGGAGCGTGTTGCTCGGTGGTTTGGTGGATTAGAACCTTCAACGCCCTGCTATAGGTGCTATAGGTGCTATAGGAGCGTGTTGCTCAGTGGTTTGGTGGATTAGAACCTTCAACGCCCTGCTATAGGAGCGTGTTGCTCAGTGGTTTGGTGGATTAGAACCTTCAACGCCCTGCTATAGGTGCTATAGGTGCTATCGGAGCGTGTTGCTCAGTGGTTTGGTGGATTAGAACCTTCAGCCGTTCATGTTGGACTGAGGTAAACTTCACAGCAGCGCCCCCTGCTGGAGGCTGTCCCTCATTAAGGTGTGTTAACAGTTATAACCACGACAGTTTCGCTGGTCTGAGGTTCGACTACACGTATTTGAGATGCCTTTGAGCAAACCGGACACAAACACTGACCGTCTGAATGACGTCTGGAGGCTCGCTGCTCTGGACTCAAACTACTGAGACAGGTAAGTACTGCCTGAAGTCTGTTCCACCGGGCACCCCCGGACCCTCCGTACCCCCCCGGTACCCCTCGGACCCCCCCGGACCCTCCGTACCCCCCCGGTACCCCCCCGTACCCCCCCGGTACCTCCATACCCCCCGGACCCTCCATACCCCCCCGGACCCCCCGTACCCCCCCGGACCCTCCGTACCCCCGGTACCCCCCGTACCCCCCCCACCACGGACGTGCTCACCAGTACTGGGCCCAGTGGAGGACTGTTGTGAAGCTGGACTTACGTTTTTGTGTCAATTAAAGAGAAAGAGAATAGAATCAAGCTTCTCGCTGTGAGTCGCACAGATTCACCATTAAAGAGATTTAAACTCACTTTCACTGTTATTTACACTAAACTATGAACCACACACACACACACACACACACACACACACACACACACACACACACACACACACACACACACACACACACACACACACACACACACACACACACACACGATGGTTTTCAGTGATTTTCATGGAGATTAAAAAGGTGACCATAGTGAAAAATCACTGGTTCTACATGTGGACGGGCCCCCGATGTCTCTGTGCTCAGGATGGTTCTTCCAAACAACAGTGCTCTTTCTCTTTCCCTGATTACCACCAGCCACACTCTTTACCAACACTTATTACCACGGTAACACTTGTGCAGTACAGAAACATGACACCAGTGTTTGTGTGCACGGCCATCACTTCCACCGCGCCGCCTGTTAATTGTGAAAACGGAGCTGAGATTCTGACCGAAGTGAGGTCAGTCAGCTGACGGCGGCGAGACGTGATGTTCAGCAGCAGCACCACTGCAGCAGCAGCACCACTGCAGCAGCAGCAGCAGCAGCACCACTGCAGCAGCAGCAGGAGAAGCAGCACCACTGCAGCAGCAGCAGTAGCAGCACCACTGCAGCAGCAGCAGTAGCAGCACCACTGCAGCAGCAGCAGGAGAAGCAGCACCCCTGCAGCACGCCTTCTGGAGGGAAGCAGTGGCGTCTTTATGAATCATGAAGTCCTGACCGAGCAGACGGGGGCTCTGGAGACAAGCTCAGCCTCCGCCCTGCCAGAACCCGCTGACAGTTACTGCCCCCCCCCCCCCCCCCCCCCCCGAGGCCTCGCCGCCTCACCACTTCACAACACTCAGCACATACGGCGGGACGGCGGCGCCTGCAGATGTGCAACAACAGCAGCATTGTGCAGCAGCTCCAGTCTGGCCTGGAGGGGGCGGAGCCTCCCACACACAGGATGGATTTTCAAAGTAATGACACGATGAACTTTATGAAACGATGAACTTTATGAAACGATGAACTTTATGAAACGATGAACTTTTAAGTTGATTTAGTATTTGTATTTAATTTATTCATTTAAAAAAGGAGCAGAAGGAACTAGAGTCTCATGTAATCTGTTCCTTTGTACCAATACTCAGTTCATGACATCATGAGAAAACAACAAAAGGTCCATGAGGACTGAGAAACGCCACTCGCTCATATCAAGTTTCTCTTTCATAAGAAACAGAATGAATCAAACCACAAAACAAGACTAAAGAACAAAACAAGGGTCGACAACAACAACAACAACAACAACAACAACAACAAACCCCAACACATTGAGGTACTTCAGAGAGGTTCCCTGTATTTCAATGTACTTGTTTTAATTAGATGTTTACATGTTATACTGGCTTTACCTTCTTTTGAATGGTTCTCAGATCGTTCTCCTGAATGGTTCTCAGATCGTTCTCCTGAATGGTTCTCAGATCGTTCCCCTGAATGGTTCTCAGATCGTTCCCCTGTATGGTTCTCAGATCGTTCCCCTGAATGATTCTCAGATCGTTCCCCTGAATGATTCTCAGATCGTTCCCCTGAATGGTTCTCAGATCGTTCCCCTGAATGCCTGAATGGTTCTCAGATCGTTCCCCTGAATGGTTCTCAGATCGTTCCCCTGAATAGTTCTCAGATCGTTCCCCTGAATGATTCTCAGATCGTTCCCCTGAATGCCTGAATGGTTCTCAGATCGTTCCCCTGAATGGTTCTCAGATCGTTCCCCTGAATGCCTGAATGGTTCTCAGATCGTTCCCCTGTATGGTTCTCAGATCGTTCCCCTGAATGGTTCTCAGATCGTTCCCCTGTATGGTTCTCAGATCGTTCCCCTGAATGGTTCTCAGATCGTTCCCCTGAATAGTTCTCAGATCGTTCCCCTGAATGATTCTCAGATCGTTCCCCTGAATGCCTGAATGGTTCTCAGATCGTTCCCCTGAATGGTTCTCAGATCGTTCCCCTGAATGCCTGAATGGTTCTCAGATCGTTCCCCTGTATGGTTCTCAGATCGTTCCCCTGAATGGTTCTCAGATCGTTCCCCTGTATGGTTCTCAGATCGTTCCCCTGTATGGTTCTCAGATCGTTCCCCTGAATGGTTCTCAGATCGTTCCCCTGTATGGCTCTCAGATCGTTCCCCTGAATGGTTCTCAGATCGTTCCCCTGTATGGTTCTCAGATCGTTCCCCTGTATGGTTCTCAGATCGTTCCCCTGAATGGTTCTCAGATCGTTCCCCTGAATGGTTCTCAGATCGTTCCCCTGTATGGTTCTCAGATCGTTCCCCTGTATGGTTCTCAGATCGTTCTGAATGGTTCTCAGATCGTTCCCCTGAATGGTTCTCAGATCGTTCCCCTGAATGGTTCTCAGTGACTCCTTCCACAGAACCGCTGCTTCCATCTGGTCCTGAACTTTGGTTAAAGATCTTTTCTCCTTTTCAGGTAAACTGACTGACTCTTTATGCGAATCTGACCTGGAGGTTTACAGGTGAGATTGTCTGATTCGCTTTAGCCTTAATATGCATAATGCTTTGATCTATGAC